>NW_028318060.1:10084861-10388888 GCF_062004578.1 Staurois parvus
TCAATGCATGCCTTTAGAGCATTTAGCTCAGTGCCACAATACATTCCTCTTAACCTATCACTATGATGTAAATCAAAGCTGAGATGTTTTAGCATATAAGGCCTGACATACATCCCCTTATGCATGGCATTTGCCCATTTGCTACTAGAGTCTCAATAAACTTTAGTTTAGGCTTTATGTATATTCTTTTGTTTTGATTTGATCTAATATTTTTTGTTTTGGGGGGCACCGAGAACTTGGCACTTTTTATTTTAAACATTCCTGATGAAGCCATAATATATATGGAAATACATATTGAGTGAGTGGATTTTTTGCTTGATTTTTTTCTCTAAAAACTGGGCACTTCATTAGTTTGGAAAGTGGATTTGGAAATCAATTGTGTTTACTAATATAGAACGGGATGGCAATTTAGCAAATATAACTAAGAGGAATCTGATTTATACCTACCAGGGATACTTGTTTACTACTAACAGTTTGGGCAGGGTAGAATCAGTTGGTAAGATAGATTTCCTCCTGTTTTTAGTAGGCCAGATTTAGGACAGCATCTCTAATAACAGTAAATATCTTTAGTGATTGCCTGATACAGACGGGCATTTCAATAGTGATTTAGAACAAGTACTTATGTTATAAAAATAGATTTCAATTTTATGTACGTAGATGGTCAGATACTAATAATTTGAATGGGCTAGATTTGCCATTGCACTGGAGGTATCTAATCTCCAATTCACTTTTCCAAAAATGGTGAATATATTGTACAGTATAAAAAAGCTAAAAAAAGTTAAAAACATATACTCCACACTGTTTCAAAAATGTTTCCGAATAACGTTTATTGAGACTCTAGTGGGAAATGACATGCATAAGAGAATGCATGTCAGACCTTATATGCTAAAACCACCCCTATAATGGGCTGCCTTACTGGCCATTAGATGTGTGGGAGGTGAATGGAGTGGGAAGGCTTCAGAACTTTCAGGAAATGCCAAAGCTTTGACCAATCAAAATACTCCAGCATTCATGTAGTGCAAGAACCCTAAAAAGCATTGCAGCTATGTGCAGGCACTCTAAGAACCTGTACATTATACCTGTCAGCATCTTTTTTTTTTTTTTGCAAAGCTAGAGACAGAAATACTTCAAAGTGCATGTAAAACAATCCATTGTAAAACAACCCATTCAGTTTAAAACAGAAATGAGAGGAAAAGAAAATTGTGTTTTGATATAAACAAAATTGCAAATACATTTTCCCCCTGTTTTATAAGTGATCACATACCCCCTAATCTCCTTATGCAGGTGAGAAAAAAGAGCTGAGGGAGGAGAAATAGCAGAAAACTGATCTTCCCAGTGAATGGCGGGGGGGTGGGGGAGGCTGAGCAGAAGTTTGATAATTGGAAGAGAGCACACTAAGTTCCCAGCACAGCTAGAAAACTGACCACACTTTACTCTCATCCCTACTATAGTCAGTTTTTAATAGGAAAGCAGAAGGACTGGCAGGTACACCAGGGATTTCACACAAAGGAAACAATACAAAGAGAACAGAATACTTTTTCATACAAATACATGGTACAGCAGTCACAGAACCAGAATATAAAATGTTGGGTTTACATATTCTTTAAATATTCAGTAAGCACAAATTCTGATTACTGATTTTTTTTCAAAACAGTTCAAAACTACAAATTGTAGAGCAAAGCTTAGAACTTTGTATATTAATCTGTTGCATCATGATTTTTTCAAGACAAATTACAGTCCAGAATATTTTGAATGCATGAATACTAATCCTAGAGGTGTTCAAATACTGTAAACGTTTTGTGCACTGATTGGCTTCAGGCAATTCCATTTTAATAGAATAAAAATATCTAATTCTATCTATGAACATTTAACATAATATATTATGTTAACTGTGGTGCCAATTCATACATACTGTATATTTCCTCTGCTGAGGCTGTGTATGTAAATGATGATTTGTATGATTTGTATGCATTTGGCTCCCAACATGTATAGTCTGATCCTGCTTCTTGCTTGAAGCCTATAGAAGTGTCTGCCTAAATAAAAAGAAAGCTATGTTCCAAAGTAGAAGGCTTCTTTGAAAAAGACAAGAGGACTTCTATATGAAACTGGAACAGATATGCCAAGGAGGATGATATTATTGGACCAGAATCTGTCAAATACTGTACTGTACTTGTCAATTTTATTTAACAAGTGAATTCTTTTTATACAATCATTTTGCAATGAAAATAGTAATGTGAGCATTAAAATTAAGGTTCTTTTGCACCGCTTGCTTTGTCTCATTAAAATGCTGTTTTTTTTAATTAGTTTCTGTGTTTTTTTGTGTGTGTATTAATTTATGATATTTCCCATTTCAAGGCATGATAAATACAAGTTTAATGTCTACTTTTACTATCTAAAAGTTTTGCAAAATTCCAGAAAGCATAAATAACATCAAACTGAGGCTTATTTTTCCTAAATAGGTTTCTTATTTTGAGTAGGATAAAGGGTCCATGTGGATGCATTTATTCCAGCACAGAAAAAAGACCTAAGCTGTGGCCTAGTAATAGGCAAGTGATAGCTACCCAGTGTGACTTCAACTGTGAAATTGCCACTTGACCACAATAAAGTGGAGCTGTCACCTGTATTTTATTAATGGTTCATTTTCCAGTATTCTTCAGGGGAGAACTGGAAACATTTAGACTTAAAGGGAAAACACAATCAACTTTCCTTTTCTTGGTAGTGACACATTTCTGTGGGATTAAGAAAGTGTGTCATGTAAAGTATGCCTTGGTTCAACAGTGATTGGATGGAATTTTTGAAAGAGTTCCAAAATTGCACAATTATTGTAAAACACCTTTGCACATCTTTTAGCATCAGTTTTTTTTTACAGCTCTCAGCATTCAGTCACACGATGCCTTACAGGCAAAGGAAATCAACTTTACCAACTCTACCAACCACTACTCTATTATCTTTACTTAACTTGTACCAACTGCTGTGATTGTAAGCCAAAATGAGATATACACTGCTCAAAAAAATTAAAGGGACACTTTTTAATCAGAGTATAGCATTAAGTCAATTAAACTCATGGGATATTGATCTAGTCAGTTAAGTAGCAGAGGGGGTTGTTAATTAGTTTCAGCTGCTTTCATGTTAATGAAATTAACAATAGGTGCACTAGATGGGCAAAAATGAGACAACCCTCCAAACAGGAATGATTTTACAGGTGGAGGCCACTGACATTGTTCCCGTACTCATCTTTTCTGACTGTTTTTCACTAGTTTTGCATATGGCTAGGGTCAGTGTCACTGCTGGAAGTATGAGGCGATACCTGGACCCTACAGAGGTTGCACAGGCAGTCCAACTCCTCCAGAATGGCACATCAATACGTGCCATTACCAGAAGATTTGCTGCTTCTCAGCACAGTCTCAAGAGCATGGAGGAGATTCCAGGACACAGGCAGTTACTTTAGGAGAGCTGGACAGGACTGTAGAAAGTCCTTAACCCGTCAGCAGGACCAGTATCTGCTCCTTTGTGCAAGGAGGAACAGGATGATCACTGCCAGAGCCAAATGTCCTCTAGTGGGCCCTGTGCTCACTGCCCAGAATCATAGAGCTCGATTAACATTTGCCATTGAACACCAAAATTGGCAGGTCTGCCGCTGGCACCCTATACTTTTCACAGATGAGAGCAGGTTGACCCTGAGCACATGTGACAGATGTGAAAGGGTCTGAAGAAGCCATGGAGCATATTATGCTGCCTGTAACATCGATCAGCATGACCGTTTTGGTGCTGGGTGAGGGATGGTCTAGACAAGGCTAGACAATGACACCCTAACTGCCATTATGTATTGAGATGAAACCCTTGCACCACAGACTGTCCAGAAGCTCAGTGATGCCCTGGTCCAGATCTGGGAGGAAATGCCCCAGGACACCATCCATCAGCTCATTAAGAGCATGCCCTGACACTGTCAGGCATGAATACAAGCACACGGGGGCTTCAAAAACTACTGACTACCATTTTGAGTTGCTGCAATGAAATTTCAGCAAAATGGACTAGCCGGCTGTATCATTTTTTCACTTTGATTTTCGGGATGTCTTTGAATTCAGTCCTCTGTAGATTGATAATTTTCATTTCCATCAAACGATGGGGCATTCTTACATTACTAACACATTACCCAGTCCATATCAGTATAGATATCCAGCATGATATTTTTCCCCATTGAGATCTGATGTGTTTTCAAAATGTTCCTTTAATTTTCTGGAGCAGTGTAAATAACTACTGTATATAATGCGTAGCATGTGTTACTGCAGATCCTTCTCTGATTGATGTCCAAATGGTGGAGTATCTGCATTCTGGGCCACCAGCCCATCATATCTTGGTAATACTGCTCCAGGGGGCAAATGTCCCATCTCAGCCTTCACATTTTTCAAAACTAACAGGACACTGCCGCTTTTTTTTTTTAAAGCTCATCTGCAGCTCAACTCTTCTCAATTTGAGGTAGCGTTAGGGTTAAATTAAGTGCAGATATGCTTGGAGGTAGCCCATACACCTTTAAAGCTGTAAAGTCATTGCAAACTCAACAAAGCACAATTGCAGTCAAAGTGGGAACTGAAAATTTCCAGTGTGCCCCCATACCCAATCCAGCAAGCTAAACAAAATGTGCAAAGGCTTGCTTCAATTTATAACAATATAAAGTAAGGTGCACCTGAAAAGGGGTTTTAACTGAACAAACAATGAAAAAATTGTCTGACACATTTATCGGGTAGCCAAAAAACCCCCAAATGCTGTTTACCAATTAGCGTTTTACTTCAACAACATTTGCAAATATATGTTGAAATCACACTGCCTGGTCAAGGCCTTTCTATGTAATGTGGTCCCTTGCTCTAATCTTTGAGAACATCCATCTTGGAGCATATATAGCAATGGATAATTTTACAACAGGTATACCTGGAGGTAGCCCATTCCTACTTAAGCAGAACTCATGCTCATCTCCATTCCAGCACTGTGGTGTCCAAGAGCTCCTCCACCTGCCGCTGACATCTTTGAGTGGCTTCTTCTGGGTTCCAGTCTTTGACCATTATGATTGTCAGGGCCAAGATAACATCGCTCTCACACATGAAAGGGAGTTCCTTTTTTTTAGCAGATGGCAAAGTTGTACACTGAGCTGCATTTGCAAACCTCAGTGTCAGGAATGGACTGGCCAGCAATGGTGGGACTCACCTGCCTTTTGATCTGCAGTACCAGGGCTGGCCAGCGGGTGCTCCCAGCAATCAGAGACTCAACCTTTCAGCCAGCTAACACCTGGAACTGATGATACTGGTGTATTTAAGGGATGGCCAGACTTGCAGACTCTGCCTTGGTGTTGTGTTTCTCTTGGGCCCTGTATCCTGTTCCTGCTCTCTGTTCCTGTCTGATTCTCTGCTGACCCTGCTCTGATCCCTGGCTTGTCTGACCATTCTCCTCTGCCTGACCCTCTGTAAAACGCTGCCCGCTACCTGCTGAACCTGGCCTGTGACCCCGACCATTCTCCGCTTGCTCCCCCTGTACCTACCTGCCCGACTGATATTGACCCGGCCTGCCTGACGACGCTTGCATTGTATGTACTGTTATCTGTGGGTGGTTGGTTGGTTTGTTTGCACTGTGTTATGTTTTAGTATTGCACTGCGTTTATGTTTGTATGGTTAGTGTTAATAAATTACATTGTTTATAACATATCTGAAGTCTGCGTTTCCCTGCGTCAGTCACACACCTCTGGTCACACCTGGGAGCCCTGACACTCAGTGTATAGTGCAGACAGGCAGGTGAGAACTTTAATGCAGAAGATACATGCTGGGGCTACCCTTCTCTGCCAATCCCTCCACTGGGTTCCACTCACCCAACAAATAAAATTCAAAATACTAACAACAATTTACAAAGCCATCCACAACTCTTCCCCCAGCTACATCACCACCTGGTCTCAAATTATCAACCAAACCGCTCTCTTCGATCCTTCCAATACCTTCTGCTCTCTAGTTCCCATGTCACCTCCTCCCATGCTCGTCTCCAGGACTTCTCCTGAGCTTCTCCCATCCTATGGAACTCCCTACCCCAATCTGTCCAGCTGTCTCCTAATCTATCCACCTTCAGATGATCCCTGAAAACCTTTCTCTTTAAAGAAGCCAATCTTGCTTCTACCTAATAAATCGCCATTTATTTCCTCCATCAGCTCATCCCCCCCACAGCTATTAACTTTTGTATCACTCAACCATTCCGCCTAAATTGTAAGCTCTAATCAGCAGGGCCCCCTGTTTCCTCTTGTACTAAATTGTATTGTAACTGTAATGTCTGCCTTCATTTTGTAAAGCGCTGTGCAAACTGTTGGCACTATATAAATCCTGTATAATAATAATAATATTTACTAAAGCTAGTTCACTCATAATCTGGTGCAGCTGTGCATGGTAGCCAATCAGTGTCTAACTTCAGCTTGTTCAATTAAGCTTTAGCAATAAAACCTGTAAGGTGATTGGTTTCCATGCAGAAGTCCACAAGATTCTGAGTGAACCAGCTTTAGTAAATAAACCCCAGTATGTCTCTTCTGCATTAAAAAACATGCCTATTCACAAATTTAAAAAATGTCATAAATAACATTGTTTAACAATTTGCATTAGAAAGAAAGGCTTTAGTTGAACAACATTTGCAAATATATGTGGAAGCCACAATATCCCGTCAAGGTCCCTCTGTGCAGTGTGGTCCTGGAGCAAATCCATGAGAGCCACCCTCTGAGAGAATACATAGCAAATGATAAATTGAGAGCAGGTAGCCAATGCCTCTTACTGGTTTTGGGTCCCCATATTTTCCTATATGGCCAGGCAACACGCATTTTCCAACTTTCATTCAGAGTCAGTAACCAGTTCATGGGCTTTTGTTGTTGTTTTATTTGGGGATAAACAACTTGGATAGGGAGTAGGGGTATATGGGATGCCCAACTTGACTTGAAACTAATAACTCTGAAGACAAACGTCAAAAAATGTAGGATCTTGGACGTTCTACTTCCTCCGGAGTGGCATCAGTCTCTTCATGGACCAATAACAATGTCTCTGTGAGAAGCTCTTGGCCCCCTCTGACCCTCTTTAGACCCCAGCTAGAAACTACCCATCAACGTAGCTGTCTTTTGAAGGGTATCCTGGAGCAAGAGATTCTAGTACAGGCTTGCAGCACTGTCCCAAGGAGAACTGGATGGGTATAGCATTTAGCAGCCCTCTTCCCTGTAGGCCCCAGGGGTGTAGAGGTACTCACACTCTCCTTGTGTCCTTTAGTTTGGAAAAACTGCTTTCAGGCTTTTGCTAGGCTGGTTTCCTTCTAGACTAACAGGCTGTCCTTCTTTAGTGGACTGTAAGGCAGTGGAACTCCCTCTATCGGCTTTCTTTTTTTCCTTCCTTCAGCCTGGAGACAGAATCCCCTTCTCTGGGGTCCATCTTCCACCTGACTCTAATTGTGGCCAGGCTCTCATATGTATGGACACGTCTGCCACACTACCAGGCCTCTTGCCTAGGATTGGTCAGACATCCATGAATATGCAGATCAGTTCCTCCTGGCCTCCACCCACTGGCTTCTAGAAAGCTCCAAGCATCTAGAGCCAGGGAGGGGTACCAGAGGACTGACCTGTAGAGCCCTCCAGCCTGACCTGAACTAAACCATCTGACTGACACCCAGACTTCTAACAAGCCTCTAACTACACTCACAAACTATGTACACAAGAGGGCACTACATCCAGGTATGCCTGGAGGTAGCCTATTCCTTCTTAAAGGCACAGGGACACACTAGAAGCCCAATACAGAACAATGGTAGCTGAAGACCTCTAAGAAGCCCCCATGCCAAAAGTTTACCTCTTTCAAGTTTTCACCACTGTTTTGTGTCCCATTTGAGGAATTTCCCTCAATTTCCTGTAAATGGCAAAGGATGTCACAATAAAAGGAAGCTAGGGAAAATCTTTAAGTGAGGTAGACCCAGACAGCAGTAAGAACCTGACAGACATCTAACCTATGATGGGAGCTTGATTTCCTGATTTCATTTTTTTAATTTGCAAATTTATGACATTTGGAACTTGTAAACTGGAAGTGCAAATAAAGTCAATGGAATTCTCAACCAGGCTCCAAAATTTTTGTGTAACCAAGCTGCAAAAGATGCAAATTGTGCAGAATAGTTTGGGAAGCTCCTGGCAGTTCCTGGCATCCCTGCCTAAAAATGCTGAGAACTTTCTTTAAATATTTTACAAGGGATACTATAGGTATGACCGGGCAAGACAAAAACAGCCTTTTGAGCAGTATTTGGTCCTTATTACCAAGAAATATTTTGGAAATTCAAACTAAAAATAACACTGAAATTAGGATTTGGATTTGGCTATTTGATTAAGCAAAGTTCTGTTCAAATTTAACATCATCTTAAATTCAGGATCAACTTTACTCTTAACAGACAGATTGTGCTTTATTACTCTAGAAACTATGGCACAAAAAATAAAGCAACATCTAACATTTGATCAATTAAATATTTTGACTGTTACTGTCCATGGGTTGATCAATGTTTGCCAAAACCTCATTACACATGTGCTGTACTGTACAATTACTTTAAATGTGAATCTGCATGACATTTCCCACTTATAGCCTAATATTATTCTGCAAATGGCAGGTTTCCATAGACATGGCATATGACCAGCAAGGGATTAAGAACCCTCAAAAGTTCTGCACTTCTGCAGTTTTTTGACACTAGCAGACTGCTTTGTGGATAATTTTTTCCTTCAAATATTAAATACATGCTGAGAAACCATTTGTATATTTCCCATTGGCTAGGAATGTTCTTACAAATATAACATTAGTAATATATGAAATGTATTACCCATACATTATTTATTTTAATAAATGGGCTGACGTTTAATTGAAAGTGGGTAATGAGGTCATCTGTATGTATTAACACATAATTGTTGTATATATCTTGGATAATATATCCAAAAGAAAATGGCTTAAAATTTAGACTTTGTAAGAATGTAATGTCCTGGAAACCAAAACAGAAATGTGCTAGGTATTTAGTTTTCATATTTAACAAATCCTATGGTTTACTGAGATGCATAAAATGCCTGAATGATGGATGATTTTATATTTGGGTCCACTCCCCAGGGTAGAAAGGCTGTTCTTTCAAACTGTGAGGAGGCAGCTTTTGTCAATTTGACACATTATATGGATCCTGCCTGGTAGACTTTCATTGGAGCTGTTCCATGTATGTTCTACTAGAATGCCTCACAGCAAACTAACAACATGCTGGTAGGATCTCATTTACCAATTGATTCTAAGTAGCCCCTGAAGTGGGGAAAAACAAACTTCCCAGCTCTCTATGCCCCCCCCTTTTTTTTAATTCACCCTCTTTTTTTGTCCTGGTTATTATTATCACAAAAAGTGAAAGAAAATCCAAAATGTTGGGTTGACACCAGAAGAGGGGAAATCTTCCAATGGGGACACTAGTTCTGGTGACAACAAAAACATCCACACTTTGAATGGATTTCCTCTTACTTCCTGTTTGGCTATGAGGTAGTAAGTAAAGGAAAATCTCTGGGACATAGATGGCAAACAAACTGATAGGGTTTATAACCTTCTCTTATGCTGCATTCACACTTGAGTGTTTTGTAGTCCAAAGCTTGAAGCTCAAAGACACTCAACAAGCAAAATCCCATTAATTTCAATGACCCCTATTCATATCTCATTGTGAATATGGGCCATTTAAATGAATGGGAGTTTGCTTGCTGAGAGTCTTCGAGTTTCAAGCTTCGGACTACAAAACACTCAAGTGTGAATGCAGCATAAGGGAAGGTTATAATTAGAGATGAGCGAATCGAAGTATCCGAAGTGGAATTCGAGTCGAATATCGGAAAAATTTCGATTCGTGCCGAATCCGAAAAACAGCCTAATTCGGACGCGCGAATCGAAATTTTTCCGAAAATGGCGGCTGACATGTGCGGCGACGGAGCGGGGATGTCGGGGAAGGCGCGCAGACAAGGCGCGCTGCCCCATAATGCATTCCTCAACGACATGTGATCGCATCAGCCAATCAGCAGCCAGCCAGCCAGCACTGTGTAATGGTCGAGGTATATATAGCGGCCATTTTGGAAATCTTCATTTGCCTGCAGTCATTGAACAGAGGCAGACCGCTCTGTACTAGGGACAGGGACAGAGTTAGGGCCACAGAAACGAGAATTGGGGACAGAGAGAAGTTACTTAGGGACAGAGAACCATTACTCAGGGACACAGACTTGTTAATGAGGGCCACAGAATCGTTATTTAGGGACAAAGAAACGCTAGTTAGGGCCACAGAATTCATACTCAGGGACAGACAGAATTTTCACTCAGTGCCAGAGAATTGTTACTTAGGGCCACAGAAACGTTATTAGGGCCACAGAATTTTTACTCAGGGACAGACAGAATTGTTACTGAGTGCCAGAGAATTGTTACTCAGGGACAGACAGAATTGTTACTGAGTGCCAGAGAATTCTTACTCAGGGCCACAGAATTCATTCTCAGGGACAGACAGAATTGTTACTCAGGGACAGACAGAATTGTTACTGAGTGCCAGAGAATTGTTACTCAGGGACAGACAGAATTGTTACTGAGTGCCAGAGAATTGTTACTCAGGGACAGACAGAATTGTTACTGAGTGCCAGAGAATTGTTACTCAGGGACAGACAGAATTGTTACTGAGTGCCAGAGAATTGTTACTCGCACAGACACAAAATTGTTACTTGCACAGACACAGAATTGTTACTCGCACAGACAGAATTGTTACTCAGGGCCACAGAATTCATACTCAGGGACAGACAGAATTGTTACTGAGTGCCAGAGAATTGTTACTCAGGGACAGACAGAATTGTTACTGAGTGCCAGAGAATTGTTACTCAGGGACAGACAGAATTGTTACTGAGTGCCAGAGAATTGTTACTCAGGGACAGACAGAATTGTTACTGAGTGCCAGAGAATTGTTACTCAGGGACAGACAGAATTGTTACTGAGTGCCAGAGAATTGTTACTCGCACAGACACAAAATTGTTACTTGCACAGACACAGAATTGTTACTCGCACAGACACAGAATTGTTACTCAGGGCCACAGAATTCATACTCAGGGACAGACAGAATTGTTACTGAGTGCCAGAGAATTGTTACTCAGGGACAGACAGAATTGTTACTGAGTGCCAGAGAATTGTTACTCAGGGACAGACAGAATTGTTACTGAGTGCCAGAGAATTGTTACTCGCACAGACACAAAATTGTTACTTGCACAGACACAGAATTGTTACTCGCACAGACACAGAATTGTTACTCAGGGCCACAGAATTCATACTCAGGGACAGACAGAATTGTTACTGAGTGCCAGAGAATTGTTACTCAGGGACAGACAGAATTGTTACTGAGTGCCAGAGAATTGTTACTCAGGGACAGACAGAATTGTTACTGAGTGCCAGAGAATTGTTACTCAGGGACAGACAGAATTGTTACTGAGTGCCAGAGAATTGTTACTCAGGGACAGACAGAATTGTTACTGAGTGCCAGAGAATTGTTACTCGCACAGACACAAAATTGTTACTTGCACAGACACAGAATTGTTACTCGCACAGACACAGAATTGTTACTCAGGGCCACAGAATTCATACTCAGGGACAGACAGAATTGTTACTGAGTGCCAGAGAATTGTTACTCAGGGACAGACAGAATTGTTACTGAGTGCCAGAGAATTGTTACTCAGGGACAGACAGAATTGTTACTGAGTGCCAGAGAATTGTTACTCGCACAGACACAAAATTGTTACTTGCACAGACACAGAATTGTTACTCGCACAGACACAGAATTGTTACTCAGGGCCACAGAATTCATACTCAGGGACAGACAGAATTGTTACTGAGTGCCAGAGAATTGTTACTCAGGGACAGACAGAATTGTTACTGAGTGCCAGAGAATTGTTACTCAGGGACAGACAGAATTGTTACTGAGTGCCAGAGAATTGTTACTCGCACAGACACAAAATTGTTACTTGCACAGACACAGAATTGTTACTCGCACAGACACAGAATTGTTACTCAGGGCCACAGAATTCATACTCAGGGACAGACAGAATTGTTACTGAGTGCCAGAGAATTGTTACTCAGGGACAGACAGAATTGTTACTGAGTGCCAGAGAATTGTTACTCGCACAGACACAAAATTGTTACTTGCACAGACACAGAATTGTTACTCGCACAGACACAGAATTGTTACTCAGGGCCACAGAATTCATACTCAGGGACAGACAGAATTGTTACTGAGTGCCAGAGAATTGTTACTCAGGGACAGACAGAATTGTTACTGAGTGCCAGAGAATTGTTACTCGCACAGACACAAAATTGTTACTTGCACAGACACAGAATTGTTACTCGCACAGACACAGAATTGTTACTCGCACAGACACAGAATTGTTACTCAGGGCCACAGAATTCATACTCAGGGACAGACAGAATTGTTACTGAGTGCCAGAGAATTGTTACTCAGGGACACCTAATCGTTGAATTAAATAGTATGTCAGACAACATGCAGAGGAGTGGCAGAGGAGGCAATGTTTTAGGAGCGAGCAGACGTGGCAGCAGAGGAAAGGGTCGAGGCAGCAGTATTCGCAGCCAGAGGCCAGTGCTCCCGGTGTCATCCAGCGGTCGTGTCTCCACCGACAACCCTGCCGTCATTGATTGGTTGGCTCGGTCGTCTTCCTCTTCCCAGGTCACCTCTGACACCTACAGCCAACGGTCGGTGGGTACGTCAGACACAACCGTTAGTTGGCATGGCCCGGGAGCAAGCCCACTGAAATCACGTGTCCTCTACCTGCCCCTGTCCTTTGCTGTTCCCTCACCAAGCGAAGTATCGCATGCTGTGGGCTCAGCCCCACTGTACAGTGAGGAAGAGCTAACAGAGGGCGGTCAGGAACGGGGGGAGACATCGGCCTTTTCAGCAGCCAAGCGAACAAGTACTGGCGAGGAGAGTGGCTCGGTAGCCGGTCTAGAGACAGGTCTGTCTCCTGACCCAGACGCAGCCGAGGGGGCTAGTAGTGAGGCGGAGACCCTACTTGATGATGAGGAGGTTGATCGCACTTGGCAGCCTTGTCGTCATCAGGCAATTTCTTCCGCATCATCAGGAGAAGAGGGTGGCAGCTTGGCAGCGAGCAAAACAGTCGGTGGGTTGCCCAGGAGACAGCAGCAGGGTCGCATCAGTGTCAGTGGAGCCAAACGTCCACGGAGTAGAGCACCAGCTCCACTGCAGCCTACCACCACGGCCAGTAGTGGTGCCGGTGCGCACGGAGGAAGTAGCAGTCAGCCAGTGAAGAGTAGCGGGGGCAAAGTTTCCTACTCGGTGGTGTGGCAATTTTTCCTCAAGCCGCCCGAGGAAGTAAACGTAGCCGTATGTCGACTATGTGGCCAGAAATGCAAGCGTGGCCAGGGGGCCCATGTTGGGACTACAGCGTTGCGTCAGCATATGCAGCGTCACCATTCGGTGGCCTGGGAAAACCGTGATAAACATACGGCGGTTCTGCCTGCCCCAGCCCCCGCTCCATCACCCGCTCCGTTACTTGCTCCGTCACCCGACGTCGTCAATCGCCCTCTATCAGCCAGTCAAGGCTCCAACACCTCTGCTGAGGGGAGTTGTCGCTCGTTGGCATCTTCCGCTCGTTCAGATGCTCCTTCTCCTGCTACTCCTCTTCTCGGATTCCGTCAACAGTCTTTCTTGGAATCCGTATCCAAGAGACAACAGTTTGCGAGCACGCACCCGACGGTGCAAAAGCTGAACGTCCTCCTGTCCAAGTTGCTGGTGCTGCAGTCCCTCCCTTTCCAACTGGTGGACTCAGCACCTTTCCGAGAAATGATGGCTTGTGCCGCGCCGCGGTGGAGAGTGCCAAGCCGTCATTTCTTTGCCCAAAAGGCAGTGCCAGCCCTGCATTCACATGTAGAAGAGATGGTGGGCCAGTCTTTGAGCATGTCGGTCTCTGCCAAAGTGCACGGCAGCGCCGACGTGTGGAGCTGTAACTACGGTCAGGGACAGTACATGTCATTTACGGCCCACTGGGTGAACGTGGTGCCGGCACAGCCGCACCAGCAACTTGGACAGGTCACGACGCTTTTGCCTCCACGTTTGCACGTCCTTGGTCCAGCAAGCATGTCCGCCTCTACCACCTCTTTTTCCGCCGTGTCCTCAGCCGCCACCCCCGTGCCAAGTCCCATTACCCGACCGGCATATCACATGTGCAGGGCGCAACGGTGTCACGCTGTGCTGCACCTGGTATGCCTTGGCGAACGTAGTCACACAGGGGAGGAACTGCTGAGTGTAATGAACAGAGAAATCGACAGATGGCTGTCTCCGCGCAAACTAAAAATCGGAACCATGTTGACTGACAACGGAAAGAACATGGTGTCTGCTCTGCGTCAAGGAAGGTTGTGCCATGCGCCATGCATGGCTCACGTGTTCAATCTGGTTGTCAAGCGGTTCCTAAAATCCACCATCCCACTGCAAGACATCCTTAAAATGTCACGTAAACTGTGCATGCATTTCAGCCATTCCTACACCGCAAAGAACACCCTCATTGAGCTGCAGCGGCAGAACGGAATTCCACAGCATCGCCTGATCTGCGACGTTGCAACAAGGTGGAATTCAACCCTACACATGTTAGACCGCCTTTACGAGCAGCGAAAGGCCATCACCGATTTCCTGATGTTACAAGCGGATAAAGGTACTCCCCTGTGTAACTTAGATGTCAGCCATTGGCAGCTCATGCGTGACACCTGCCGCTTGCTCAGGCCCTTTGAGGAGGCCACGCTATTCGTGAGTCGGCAGGACTATGGGATGAACGACGTCATTCCTCTGTTGCACGTCCTGGAACAAATGCTGTTAACAATGGCTGGTCAGGGTGCGGTAGACGTGGCGCACAGATCTCAACGCCACATGACCCCTGTGGGGGCAGGACAGGAAGAAGAGGAGGAGGTAGAGGAGGACATTTGTGCTCAGGAATTATTGAGTGAAATGGGTGGTTTTTCCACTCAGCGGACAGGAGTGGAGGAGCAGGAGCATCTGGTAGAGGAGGAGGAGGAGGAGGAGACAGAGGACCCAGACGCACCGTGGCAGTATGCTGTGGAGATGGAGGCAGGGAGTCCCTCGCATTCCTTGGCACAAATGGCCCATAGCATGCTCGGTTGCTTGCGTAGCGACAGCCGAATAATAACCATCAGACAGAGGGATGACTTTTGGCTGTCCACCTTGTTGGACCCTCGCTACCGGTCCAAAATGGTGGCCTTTTTCACACCTGCTGAGAGGGAGGCCAAAATTACGTACTATAAAAACCACCTATGTAGTCAGTTGGTCTCTGCCTTTGTGCGCCAACGTCCATCCTCAGACACTGTGGGCCCTGTGCGCTCGCGTTCCGCTGGCATGGCAGCAGGGGAGGGGTGGGGTGGTAGGAGCAGTGGCAGCTCCACCAGCAGTGGCTGCCTCAGTCTGCAGTCGATGATGAGTAGCTTTCTTCACCAGCGCAGTGAGGAAACTACTAACCAGCCGCAGCAGCAGCAGCAGCATCAGGTGGACCTGGAGCAGGAGCTCAAACAACAGGCTTGGGCCTACTTGGACAGCACCCTGCCAACCGAGGTAGACAATCCCCTTGACTACTGGGCAACGAAACTTGACCTTTGGCCCCAACTAGCTGAATTTGCCCTTGAAAGGCTGTCATGCCCGGCCAGTAGCGTGGCATCGGAGCGCGTGTTTAGTGCGGCAGGAGGTATTGTAACTCCGCGGAGGACACGACTGTCCACCCAAAGTGTGGAGAGACTCACGTTTGTGAAAATGAATCAGGCGTGGATTAGTCTGGATTTCAAACCACCAGTTCCTGACACAACTGACTAAATCCGCCATGAATCATGCCTCAAACATGTGCCACTTTCAGGTCTCCTCACACTGCTGGTGTGTTTAATTTTTTGACATAGGGTGCTGGCAGATTACGGGCCTCCTATAGCTGCTGCCAGGCCCCTAATCTGCCATAGGCCCCTATATACCGCCTCCTCATGCTGCTGCTAGGTCCAGAGTCTCTCATGGGTCCCTGTACGGCCTCCCATTGCTGCTGTCTCCATCGCCACACTCTGCTGCCATGTGCCACTTTCAGGTCTCTTCACACTGCTGGTGTGTTAAATTTTTTGACATAGGGTGCAGGCAGATTACGGGCCTCACATAGCTGCTGCCAGGCCCCTAATCTGCCATGGGCCCCTATATACCGCCTCCTCATGCTGCTGCCAAGTCCAGAGTCTCTCATGGGTCCCTGTACGGCCTCCCATTGCTGCTGTCTCCATCGCCACACTCTGCTGCCATGTGCCACTTTCAGGTCTCTTCACACTGCTGGTGTGTTAAATTTTTTGACATAGGGTGCAGGCAGATTACGGGCCTCACATAGCTGCTGCCAGGCCCCTAATCTGCCATGGGCCCCTATATACCGCCTCCTCATGCTGCTGCCAAGTCTAGAGTCTGTCATGGGTCCCTGTACGGCCTCCCATTGCTGCTGTCTCCATCGCCACACTCTGCCATGTGCCACTTTCAGGTCTCTTCACACTGCTGGTGTGTTTAATTTTTTGACATAGGGTGCAGGCAGATTACGGGCCTCACATAGCTGCTGCCAGGCCCCTAATCTGCCATGGGCCCCTATATACCGCCTCCTCATGCTGCTGCCAAGTCCAGAGTCTCTCATGGGTCCCTGTACGGCCTCCCATTGCTGCTGTCTCCATCGCCACACTCTGCTGCCATGTGCCACTTTCAGGTCTCTTCACACTGCTGGTGTGTTAAATTTTTTGACATAGGGTGCAGGCAGATTACGGGCCTCACATAGCTGCTGCCAGGCCCCTAATCTGCCATGGGCCCCTATATACCGCCTCCTCATGCTGCTGCCAAGTCTAGAGTCTCTCATGGGTCCCTGTACGGCCTCCCATTGCTGCTGTCTCCATCGCCACACTCTGCTGCCATGTGCCACTTTCAGGTCTCTTCACACTGCTGGTGTGTTTAATTTTTTGACATAGGGTGCAGGCAGATTACGGGCCTCACATAGCTGCTGCCAGGCCCCTAATCTGCCATGGGCCCCTATATACCGCCTCCTCATGCTGCTGCCAAGTCCAGAGTCTCTCATGGGTCCCTGTACGGCCTCCCATTGCTGCTGTCTCCATCGCCACACTCTGCTGCCATGTGCCACTTTCAGGTCTCTTCACACTGCTGGTGTGTTTAATTTTTTGACATAGGGTGCAGGCAGATTACGGGCCTCACATAGCTGCTGCCAGGCCCCTAATCTGCCATGGGCCCCTATATACCGCCTCCTCATGCTGCTGCCAAGTCTAGAGTCTCTCATGGGTCCCTGTACGGCCTCCCATTGCTGCTGTCTCCATCGCCACACTCTGCTGCCATGTGCCACTTTCAGGTCTCTTCACACTGCTGGTGTGTTTAATTTTTTGACATAGGGTGCTGCAAGATAACGGGCCTCACATAGCTGCTGCCAGGCCCCTAATCTGCCATGGGCCCCTATATACCGCCTCCTCATGCTGCTGCCAAGTCCAGAGTCTCTCATGGGTCCCTGTACGGCCTCCCATTGCTGCTGTCTCCATCGCCACACTCTGCTGCCATGTGCCACTTTCAGGTCTCTTCACACTGCTGGTGTGTTAAATTTTTTGACATAGGGTGCAGGCAGATTACGGGCCTCACATAGCTGCTGCCAGGCCCCTAATCTGCCATGGGCCCCTATATACCGCCTCCTCATGCTGCTGCCAAGTCCAGAGTCTCTCATGGGTCCCTGTACGGCCTCCCATTGTTGCTGTCTCCATCGCCACACTCTGCTGCCATGTGCCACTTTCAGGTCTCTTCACACTGCTGGTGTGTTAAATTTTTTGACATAGGGTGCAGGCAGATTACGGGCCTCACATAGCTGCTGCCAGGCCCCTAATCTGCCATGGGCCCCTATATACCGCCTCCTCATGCTGCTGCCAAGTCCAGAGTCTCTCATGGGTCCCTGTACGGCCTCCCATTGCTGCTGTCTCCATCGCCACACTCTGCTGCCATGTGCCACTTTCAGGTCTCTTCACACTGCTGGTGTGTTAAATTTTTTGACATAGGGTGCAGGCAGATTACGGGCCTCACATAGCTGCTGCCAGGCCCCTAATCTGCCATGGGCCCCTATATACCGCCTCCTCATGCTGCTGCCAAGTCCAGAGTCTCTCATGGGTCCCTGTACGGCCTCCCATTGCTGCTGTCTCCATCGCCACACTCTGCTGCCATGTGCCACTTTCAGGTCTCTTCACACTGCTGGTGTGTTAAATTTTTTGACATAGGGTGCAGGCAGATTACGGGCCTCACATAGCTGCTGCCAGGCCCCTAATCTGCCATGGGCCCCTATATACCGCCTCCTCATGCTGCTGCCAAGTCCAGAGTCTCTCATGGGTCCCTGTACGGCCTCCCATTGCTGCTGTCTCCATCGCCACACTCTGCTGCCATGTGCCACTTTCAGGTCTCTTCACACTGCTGGTGTGTTAAATTTTTTGACATAGGGTGCAGGCAGATTACGGGCCTCACATAGCTGCTGCCAGGCCCCTAATCTGCCATGGGCCCCTATATACCGCCTCCTCATGCTGCTGCCAAGTCTAGAGTCTCTCATGGGTCCCTGTACGGCCTCCCATTGCTGCTGTCTCCATCGCCACACTCTGCTGCCATGTGCCACTTTCAGGTCTCTTCACACTGCTGGTGTGTTTAATTTTTTGACATAGGGTGCAGGCAGATTACGGGCCTCACATAGCTGCTGCCAGGCCCCTAATCTGCCATGGGCCCCTATATACCGCCTCCTCATGCTGCTGCCAAGTCCAGAGTCTCTCATGGGTCCCTGTACGGCCTCCCATTGCTGCTGTCTCCATCGCCACACTCTGCTGCCATGTGCCACTTTCAGGTCTCTTCACACTGCTGGTGTGTTTAATTTTTTGACATAGGGTGCAGGCAGATTACGGGCCTCACATAGCTGCTGCCAGGCCCCTAATCTGCCATGGGCCCCTATATACCGCCTCCTCATGCTGCTGCCAAGTCTAGAGTCTCTCATGGGTCCCTGTACGGCCTCCCATTGCTGCTGTCTCCATCGCCACACTCTGCTGCCATGTGCCACTTTCAGGTCTCTTCACACTGCTGGTGTGTTTAATTTTTTGACATAGGGTGCTGCAAGATAACGGGCCTCACATAGCTGCTGCCAGGCCCCTAATCTGCCATGGGCCCCTATATACCGCCTCCTCATGCTGCTGCCAAGTCCAGAGTCTCTCATGGGTCCCTGTACGGCCTCCCATTGCTGCTGTCTCCATCGCCACACTCTGCTGCCATGTGCCACTTTCAGGTCTCTTCACACTGCTGGTGTGTTTAATTTTTTGACATAGGGTGCTGCAAGATAACGGGCCTCACATAGCTGCTGCCAGGCCCCTAATCTGCCATGGGCCCCTATATACCGCCTCCTCATGCTGCTGCCAAGTCCAGAGTCTCTCATGGGTCCCTGTACGGCCTCCCATTGTTGCTGTCTCCATCGCCACACTCTGCTGCCATGTGCCACTTTCAGGTCTCTTCACACTGCTGGTGTGTTTAATTTTTTGACATAGGGTGCAGGCAGATTACGGGCCTCACATAGCTGCTGCCAGGCCCCTAATCTGCCATGGGCCCCTATATACCGCCTCCTCATGCTGCTGCCAAGTCCAGAGTCTCTCATGGGTCCCTGTACGGCCTCCCATTGCTGCTGTCTCCATCGCCACACTCTGCTGCCATGTGCCACTTTCAGGTCTCTTCACACTGCTGGTGTGTTTAATTTTTTGACATAGGGTGCTGCAAGATAACGGGCCTCACATAGCTGCTGCCAGGCCCCTAATCTGCCATGGGCCCCTATATACCGCCTCCTCATGCTGCTGCCAAGTCCAGAGTCTCTCATGGGTCCCTGTACGGCCTCCCATTGCTGCTGTCTCCATCGCCACACTCTGCTGCCATGTGCCACTTTCAGGTCTCTTCACACTGCTGGTGTGTTAAATTTTTTGACATAGGGTGCAGGCAGATTACGGGCCTCACATAGCTGCTGCCAGGCCCCTAATCTGCCATGGGCCCCTATATACCGCCTGCTCATGCTGCTGCCAAGTCTAGAGTCTCTCATGGGTCCCTGTACGGCCTCCCATTGCTGCTGTCTCCATCGCCACACTCTGCTGCCATGTGCCACTTTCAGGTCTCTTCACACTGCTGGTGTGTTAAATTTTTTGACATAGGGTGCAGGCAGATTACGGGCCTCACATAGCTGCTGCCAGGCCCCTAATCTGCCATGGGCCCCTATAAACCGCCTCCTCATGCTGCTGCCAAGTCTAGAGTCTCTCATGGGTCCCTGTACGGCCTCCCATTGCTGCTGTCTCCATCGCCACACTCTGCTGCCATGTGCCACTTTCAGGTCTCTTCACACTGCTGGTGTGTTTAATTTTTTGACATAGGGTGCTGCAAGATAACGGGCCTCACATAGCTGCTGCCAGGCCCCTAATCTGCCATGGGCCCCTATATACCGCCTCCTCATGCTGCTGCCAAGTCCAGAGTCTCTCATGGGTCCCTGTACGGCCTCCCATTGCTGCTGTCTCCATCGCCACACTCTGCTGCCATGTGCCACTTTCAGGTCTCTTCACACTGCTGGTGTGTTAAATTTTTTGACATAGGGTGCAGGCAGATTACGGGCCTCACATAGCTGCTGCCAGGCCCCTAATCTGCCATGGGCCCCTATATACCGCCTCCTCATGCTGCTGCCAAGTCTAGAGTCTCTCATGGGTCCCTGTACGGCCTCCCATTGCTGCTGTCTCCATCGCCACACTCTGCTGCCATGTGCCACTTTCAGGTCTCTTCACACTGCTGGTGTGTTAAATTTTTTGACATAGGGTGCAGGCAGATTACGGGCCTCACATAGCTGCTGCCAGGCCCCTAATCTGCCATGGGCCCCTATATACCGCCTCCTCATGCTGCTGCCAAGTCTAGAGTCTCTCATGGGTCCCTGTACGGCCTCCCATTGCTGCTGTCTCCATCGCCACACTCTGCTGCCATGTGCCACTTTCAGGTCTCTTCACACTGCTGGTGTGTTAAATTTTTTGACATAGGGTGCAGGCAGATTACGGGCCTCACATAGCTGCTGCCAGGCCCCTAATCTGCCATGGGCCCCTATAAACCGCCTCCTCATGCTGCTGCCAAGTCTAGAGTCTCTCATGGGTCCCTGTACGGCCTCCCATTGCTGCTGTCTCCATCGCCACACTCTGCTGCCATGTGCCACTTTCAGGTCTCTTCACACTGCTGGTGTGTTTAATTTTTTGACATAGGGTGCTGCAAGATAACGGGCCTCACATAGCTGCTGCCAGGCCCCTAATCTGCCATGGGCCCCTATATACCGCCTCCTCATGCTGCTGCCAAGTCCAGAGTCTCTCATGGGTCCCTGTACGGCCTCCCATTGCTGCTGTCTCCATCGCCACACTCTGCTGCCATGTGCCACTTTCAGGTCTCCTTCACACTGCTGGTGTGTTAAATTTTTTGACATAGGGTGCAGGCAGATTACGGGCCTCACATAGCTGCTGCCAGGCCCCTAATCTGCCATGGGCCCCTATATACCGCCTCCTCATGCTGCTGCCAAGTCTAGAGTCTCTCATGGGTCCCTGTACGGCCTCCCATTGCTGCTGTCTCCATCGCCACACTCTGCTGCCATGTGCCACTTTCAGGTCTCTTCACACTGCTGGTGTGTTTAATTTTTTGACATAGGGTGCAGGCAGATTACGGGCCTCACATAGCTGCTGCCAGGCCCCTAATCTGCCATGGGCCCCTATAAACCGCCTCCTCATGCTGCTGCCAAGTCTAGAGTCTCTCATGGGTCCCTGTACGGCCTCCCATTGCTGCTGTCTCCATCGCCACACTCTGCTGCCATGTGCCACTTTCAGGTCTCTTCACACTGCTGGTGTGTTTAATTTTTTGACATAGGGTGCTGCAAGATAACGGGCCTCACATAGCTGCTGCCAGGCCCCTAATCTGCCATGGGCCCCTATATACCACCTCCTCATGCTGCTGCCAAGTCCAGAGTCTCTCATGGGTCCCTGTACGGCCTCCCATTGCTGCTGTCTCCATCGCCACACTCTGCTGCCATGTGCCACTTTCAGGTCTCTTCACACTGCTGGTGTGTTAAATTTTTTGACATAGGGTGCAGGCAGATTACGGGCCTCACATAGCTGCTGCCAGGCCCCTAATCTGCCATGGGCCCCTATAAACCGCCTCCTCATGCTGCTGCCAAGTCTAGAGTCTCTCATGGGTCCCTGTACGGCCTCCCATTGCTGCTGTCTCCATCGCCACACTCTGCTGCCATGTGCCACTTTCAGGTCTCTTCACACTGCTGGTGTGTTTAATTTTTTGACATAGGGTGCTGCAAGATAACGGGCCTCACATAGCTGCTGCCAGGCCCCTAATCTGCCATGGGCCCCTATATACCGCCTCCTCATGCTGCTGCCAAGTCCAGAGTCTCTCATGGGTCCCTGTACGGCCTCCCATTGCTGCTGTCTCCATCGCCACACTCTGCTGCCATGTGCCACTTTCAGGTCTCTTCACACTGCTGGTGTGTTAAATTTTTTGACATAGGGTGCAGGCAGATTACGGGCCTCACATAGCTGCTGCCAGGCCCCTAATCTGCCATGGGCCCCTATATACCGCCTCCTCATGCTGCTGCCAAGTCCAGAGTCTCTCATGGGTCCCTGTACGGCCTCCCATTGTTGCTGTCTCCATCGCCACACTCTGCTGCCATGTGCCACTTTCAGGTCTCTTCACACTGCTGGTGTGTTAAATTTTTTGACATAGGGTGCAGGCAGATTACGGGCCTCACATAGCTGCTGCCAGGCCCCTAATCTGCCATGGGCCCCTATATACCGCCTCCTCATGCTGCTGCCAAGTCCAGAGTCTCTCATGGGTCCCTGTACGGCCTCCCATTGCTGCTGTCTCCATCGCCACACTCTGCTGCCATGTGCCACTTTCAGGTCTCTTCACACTGCTGGTGTGTTAAATTTTTTGACATAGGGTGCAGGCAGATTACGGGCCTCACATAGCTGCTGCCAGGCCCCTAATCTGCCATGGGCCCCTATATACCGCCTCCTCATGCTGCTGCCAAGTCCAGAGTCTCTCATGGGTCCCTGTACGGCCTCCCATTGCTGCTGTCTCCATCGCCACACTCTGCTGCCATGTGCCACTTTCAGGTCTCTTCACACTGCTGGTGTGTTAAATTTTTTGACATAGGGTGCAGGCAGATTACGGGCCTCACATAGCTGCTGCCAGGCCCCTAATCTGCCATGGGCCCCTATATACCGCCTCCTCATGCTGCTGCCAAGTCCAGAGTCTCTCATGGGTCCCTGTACGGCCTCCCATTGCTGCTGTCTCCATCGCCACACTCTGCTGCCATGTGCCACTTTCAGGTCTCTTCACACTGCTGGTGTGTTTAATTTTTTGACATAGGGTGCAGGCAGATTACGGGCCTCACATAGCTGCTGCCAGGCCCCTAATCTGCCATGGGCCCCTATATACCGCCTCCTCATGCTGCTGCCAAGTCTAGAGTCTCTCATGGGTCCCTGTACGGCCTCCCATTGCTGCTGTCTCCATCGCCACACTCTGCTGCCATGTGCCACTTTCAGGTCTCTTCACACTGCTGGTGTGTTTAATTTTTTGACATAGGGTGCAGGCAGATTACGGGCCTCACATAGCTGCTGCCAGGCCCCTAATCTGCCATGGGCCCCTATATACCGCCTCCTCATGCTGCTGCCAAGTCCAGAGTCTCTCATGGGTCCCTGTACGGCCTCCCATTGCTGCTGTCTCCATCGCCACACTCTGCTGCCATGTGCCACTTTCAGGTCTCTTCACACTGCTGGTGTGTTTAATTTTTTGACATAGGGTGCAGGCAGATTACGGGCCTCACATAGCTGCTGCCAGGCCCCTAATCTGCCATGGGCCCCTATATACCGCCTCCTCATGCTGCTGCCAAGTCCAGAGTCTCTCATGGGTCCCTGTACGGCCTCCCATTGTTGCTGTCTCCATCGCCACACTCTGCTGCCATGTGCCACTTTCAGGTCTCTTCACACTGCTGGTGTGTTAAATTTTTTGACATAGGGTGCAGGCAGATTACGGGCCTCACATAGCTGCTGCCAGGCCCCTAATCTGCCATGGGCCCCTATATACCGCCTCCTCATGCTGCTGCCAAGTCCAGAGTCTCTCATGGGTCCCTGTACGGCCTCCCATTGCTGCTGTCTCCATCGCCACACTCTGCTGCCATGTGCCACTTTCAGGTCTCTTCACACTGCTGGTGTGTTAAATTTTTTGACATAGGGTGCAGGCAGATTACGGGCCTCACATAGCTGCTGCCAGGCCCCTAATCTGCCATGGGCCCCTATATACCGCCTCCTCATGCTGCTGCCAAGTCCAGAGTCTCTCATGGGTCCCTGTACGGCCTCCCATTGCTGCTGTCTCCATCGCCACACTCTGCTGCCATGTGCCACTTTCAGGTCTCTTCACACTGCTGGTGTGTTAAATTTTTTGACATAGGGTGCAGGCAGATTACGGGCCTCACATAGCTGCTGCCAGGCCCCTAATCTGCCATGGGCCCCTATATACCGCCTCCTCATGCTGCTGCCAAGTCCAGAGTCTCTCATGGGTCCCTGTACGGCCTCCCATTGCTGCTGTCTCCATCGCCACACTCTGCTGCCATGTGCCACTTTCAGGTCTCTTCACACTGCTGGTGTGTTTAATTTTTTGACATAGGGTGCAGGCAGATTACGGGCCTCACATAGCTGCTGCCAGGCCCCTAATCTGCCATGGGCCCCTATATACCGCCTCCTCATGCTGCTGCCAAGTCTAGAGTCTCTCATGGGTCCCTGTACGGCCTCCCATTGCTGCTGTCTCCATCGCCACACTCTGCTGCCATGTGCCACTTTCAGGTCTCTTCACACTGCTGGTGTGTTTAATTTTTTGACATAGGGTGCAGGCAGATTACGGGCCTCACATAGCTGCTGCCAGGCCCCTAATCTGCCATGGGCCCCTATATACCGCCTCCTCATGCTGCTGCCAAGTCCAGAGTCTCTCATGGGTCCCTGTACGGCCTCCCATTGCTGCTGTCTCCATCGCCACACTCTGCTGCCATGTGCCACTTTCAGGTCTCTTCACACTGCTGGTGTGTTTAATTTTTTGACATAGGGTGCAGGCAGATTACGGGCCTCACATAGCTGCTGCCAGGCCCCTAATCTGCCATGGGCCCCTATATACCGCCTCCTCATGCTGCTGCCAAGTCTAGAGTCTCTCATGGGTCCCTGTACGGCCTCCCATTGCTGCTGTCTCCATCGCCACACTCTGCTGCCATGTGCCACTTTCAGGTCTCTTCACACTGCTGGTGTGTTTAATTTTTTGACATAGGGTGCTGCAAGATAACGGGCCTCACATAGCTGCTGCCAGGCCCCTAATCTGCCATGGGCCCCTATATACCGCCTCCTCATGCTGCTGCCAAGTCCAGAGTCTCTCATGGGTCCCTGTACGGCCTCCCATTGCTGCTGTCTCCATCGCCACACTCTGCTGCCATGTGCCACTTTCAGGTCTCTTCACACTGCTGGTGTGTTTAATTTTTTGACATAGGGTGCAGGCAGATTACGGGCCTCACATAGCTGCTGCCAGGCCCCTAATCTGCCATGGGCCCCTATATACCGCCTCCTCATGCTGCTGCCAAGTCTAGAGTCTGTCATGGGTCCCTGTATGGCCTCCCATTGCTGCTGTCTCCATCGCCACACTCTGCTGCCATGTGCCACTTTCAGGTCTCTTCACACTGCTGGTGTGTTTAATTTTTTGACATAGGGTGCAGGCAGATTACGGGCCTCACATAGCTGCTGCCAGGCCCCTAATCTGCCATGGGCCCCTATATACCGCCTCCTCATGCTGCTGCCAAGTCCAGAGTCTCTCATGGGTCCCTGTACGGCCTCCCATTGTTGCTGTCTCCATCGCCACACTCTGCTGCCATGTGCCACTTTCAGGTCTCTTCACACTGCTGGTGTGTTTAATTTTTTGACATAGGGTGCAGGCAGATTACGGGCCTCACATAGCTGCTGCCAGGCCCCTAATCTGCCATGGGCCCCTATATACCGCCTCCTCATGCTGCTGCCAAGTCCAGAGTCTCTCATGGGTCCCTGTACGGCCTCCCATTGCTGCTGTCTCCATCGCCACACTCTGCTGCCATGTGCCACTTTCAGGTCTCTTCACACTGCTGGTGTGTTAAATTTTTTGACATAGGGTGCAGGCAGATTACGGGCCTCACATAGCTGCTGCCAGGCCCCTAATCTGCCATGGGCCCCTATAAACCGCCTCCTCATGCTGCTGCCAAGTCTAGAGTCTCTCATGGGTCCCTGTACGGCCTCCCATTGCTGCTGTCTCCATCGCCACACTCTGCTGCCATGTGCCACTTTCAGGTCTCTTCACACTGCTGGTGTGTTTAATTTTTTGACATAGGGTGCTGCAAGATAACGGGCCTCACATAGCTGCTGCCAGGCCCCTAATCTGCCATGGGCCCCTATATACCGCCTCCTCATGCTGCTGCCAAGTCCAGAGTCTCTCATGGGTCCCTGTACGGCCTCCCATTGCTGCTGTCTCCATCGCCACACTCTGCTGCCATGTGCCACTTTCAGGTCTCTTCACACTGCTGGTGTGTTAAATTTTTTGACATAGGGTGCAGGCAGATTACGGGCCTCACATAGCTGCTGCCAGGCCCCTAATCTGCCATGGGCCCCTATAAACCGCCTCCTCATGCTGCTGCCAAGTCTAGAGTCTGTCATGGGTCCCTGTACGGCCTCCCATTGCTGCTGTCTCCATCGCCACACTCTGCCATGTGCCACTTTCAGGTCTCTTCACACTGCTGGTGTGTTTAATTTTTTGACATAGGGTGCAGGCAGATTACGGGCCTCACATAGCTGCTGCCAGGCCCCTAATCTGCCATGGGCCCCTATATACCGCCTCCTCATGCTGCTGCCAAGTCCAGAGTCTCTCATGGGTCCCTGTACGGCCTCCCATTGCTGCTGTCTCCATCGCCACACTCTGCTGCCATGTGCCACTTTCAGGTCTCTTCACACTGCTGGTGTGTTTAATTTTTTGACATAGGGTGCAGGCAGATTACGGGCCTCACATAGCTGCTGCCAGGCCCCTAATCTGCCATGGGCCCCTATATACCGCCTCCTCATGCTGCTGCCAAGTCTAGAGTCTCTCATGGGTCCCTGTACGGCCTCCCATTGCTGCTGTCTCCATCGCCACACTCTGCTGCCATGTGCCACTTTCAGGTCTCTTCACACTGCTGGTGTGTTTAATTTTTTGACATAGGGTGCAGGCAGATTACGGGCCTCACATAGCTGCTGCCAGGCCCCTAATCTGCCATGGGCCCCTATATACCGCCTCCTCATGCTGCTGCCAAGTCCAGAGTCTCTCATGGGTCCCTGTACGGCCTCCCATTGCTGCTGTCTCCATCGCCACACTCTGCTGCCATGTGCCACTTTCAGGTCTCTTCACACTGCTGGTGTGTTAAATTTTTTGACATAGGGTGCTGGCAGATTACGGGCCTCCCATTGCTGCTGCCAGACATGTAATCTGCCATGGGCCCCCGTACCGACTCCTCATGCTGTGACGTTGCAACAAGGTGTAATTCAACCCTACATATGTTAGACCGCCTTTACGAACAGCTAAAGGCCATCACAGATTTCCTGATGTTAAAAGCGGATAAAGGTACTCCCTGTGTAACTTAGATGTCAGCCATTGTCAGCTCATGTGTGACACCTGCGCTTGCTCAGGCCCTTTGAGGAGGCCACGCTATTCGTGAGTCGGCAGGACTATGGGATGAATGAGGTCAAATCGGCCATGGGCCCCCGTACCGCCTGTTCACGCTGATGCTGGTCCCACAGTGTGACCTGGGTCCCTGTACGGCCTCCCATTGCTTCCACTCTGCCATGTACCTCTTTGAAATCTCCTCACACTCCTGCGGTTGTCCATTTTGTCATAGGTTGCTGGCAGATTAGCGGCCTTCCATAGGTGCCGCCAGGCCCCATATCGACCATGGGCCCCCGTACCTCCTGGTCACGCTGCTGCTGAGCCCACAGTGTGACCTGGGTCCCTGTACGGCCTCCCATTGCTTCCACTCTGCCATGTGCCACTTTGAAATCTCCTCACACTCCTGCGGTTGTCCATTTTGTCATAGGTTGCTGGCAGATTACAGGCCTTCCATAGGTGCCACCAAGCCCCATATCGGCCATGGGCCCCCGTACCACCTGGTCACGCTGCTGCTGGGCCCACAGTGTGACCTGGGTCCCTGTACCGCCTCCCATTGCTCCCACTCTGCCATGTGCCACTTTCAGGTCTCCTCACGCTCCTGCTGGTTTCCATTTTGTCATAGGTTGCTGTATGGCCTCCCATTGCTGCTGCCTCCACCGCCACACTGTGGCTCCAAACACTGGTTTTGGCCCCGTGACTGGCCAAAGGAGTGAAGTGTGCAGTGATTCTAAGATCGACGGCACTCATCTGCATGTCATACTGACAGACAGTATTATTTCTCTTCCCCAGCAGACTCCAAGGGCATTTAAATTAAAGGTACAGTGTTCTGCACTAATATTAAGTCTCTCTGAAGCCTAGAAACACCCTTTTTTAAGTTAAATTCACAGCGAATTTATTCGACTCGAATCGAATATTGTCCACGAATTCGCCGAATCAGTCGAATCGAATTTTTCATTTCTTCGCTCATCTCTACTTGTAACAGTTACTGGGAGTTTTAACAGAGTGGGAAGGATTCAAACCTCTTCTGGGTTTTTAACTGTTATCTTGGGCTCCATTGGAGAGATTTCCCTTCATTCTACGAGAAAGGAAACAAGACAAATTAGTATTACACAGGATTTATATAGCGTCGACCAGGGGTGGACTGACAACTCATGGGGCCCCCGGGCAATAGGGGATCAATCAATCAAAAAAGCCTAAGAAAAAGGTACCAGGGGCCTCTCATGGGGCCCCCTACTGACCCCGGGCCCTCGGGCAGTGCCCGAGTTTCCAAATGGTCAGTCCACCCCTGGCGTCGACAGTTTGTGCAGCACTTTATAACATGAGACAGACAGTACAGTTACGTACAATACAAACAATACAGGGGGAATCAGAGAACCCTGCTTATTAAAATTTCTCTAACAGCAATACAGACAGAAGAAAAATCCTTTTTTTAAGTAGAGTAGGAGAAGGCTAGAATCCCTGAAAGCTTTTTATTTCGCTATGGGGTTTATTTATCAAAGGCAAATAAACTGTGCACTTTGCACTCTGAGACAGCAGTTGCTCCAGAGCTTAGTAAATGACCAGAAGCTCTGCTGACTTCCATCATCCAATTAGGTACAAGTAAAAATTATTTTGTTTTTTTTAATTTTCCATGGATGTGATTGGGTATTCTTTGCAAAGTGAATTTTTACCTCATTTACTAAGCTGGGCAGCAACCACTCTTGGAAACTGTACAGTCTATTTGCCTTTAGTAAATCGACCCCTATGTGTTGCAGATTGTCCCTCATTTCCTGTATGATAAAACCATTGTCACCATGGTAGTATGTTAGGGGAAAGCTCAGTAATGTTTGATTAGCTGGTGATAGACTTCTTCATACCTGGTCAGAACAGAAAAAAAGTGTTTATAGCACACCATGTACTTCTAGGCATACAAGTAAAAAGAACCATTTTGTTGGTACTTTTAATGAATTAAATAGAGTGCAGTACAGCAGGATCATGCCAATGTAGTTCAAATTGATAAAACATGGCGATCTTGTCAGTATCTAAGCTACTACGCTAGAAGTTTCCACCAACACGCAGATGGTATTCAGTTAGTTTGGCCTCAATGGGGGGACATGTTTATGTCTATGATAAATTGTAACATCTTGCATTACTTTTCTATTATTTGTATTTTAAGGCAGAAAAAAACAATACGTATAAAAATACAACTTTAACCAGCTTCAGAAGATTTACACCCATTCCTGACCAGGCCATTTTTTACAATATGACGGTGCGTTATTTTAACTGACAATTGCATGGTCATGTAACACTGTACCCAAATGAAATTTGTGTCCTTTTTTCCCCACAAATAGAGCTTTCTTTTTGTGGTATTTGATGGTTTTTACGTTTTGCGTTATAAACAAATAAAGACCGACAATTTTGAAAAAAAAAAAACAATATACAATAACAATAACAATAAACAATGCTAAAAATATACACTGATTTCTGCACTAATGTCTCAGGTTGGGAAGGGGTTAACGTATAGGGTAATCAAAGGGTTAAGTGTGTGCCTAGCTATGTGTTTGGTGTACACTAGGTGGTGCTTATACTAGGGGAAGTGATGGATCATGTTTCCAGCTCTGCAGGGACACACAATCCATCACTCCCCCCTGTCACAACAGAACTGCGCATCCAGAAGCACATTTGTGACGTCAGACACTGATGTTGGACAAGAAGGCCTGGCTCACAGTCTCCACTCTAATTCATCCCAAAGGTGTTCTAATGGGTTGAGGTCAGGACTCTGTGCAGGAAAGTCAAGTTCCTCAACACCAAACTCACACATCCATGTCTTTATGGACCTTGCTGTGTACACTGGTGCGCAGTCATGTTCAGGGGTGGACTGACCATTTGGAAACTCGGGCACTGCCCGAGGGCCCAGGGTCAGTAGGGGGCCCCATGAGATGCCCCTGGTACCTTTTTCATAGGCTTTTTTAAATTTGAGCAAGGACACAGGGGCCCCATGATCCCCTATTTCCCGGGGGCCCCATGAGTTGTCAGTCCGCCCCTGGTCATGTTGGAACAGGAAGGGGCCATCCCCAAACTGTTCCCACAAAGTTGGGAGCATGAAATTGTCCAAAATGTTTTGGTATGCTGACATCTCAATGCATCCGATGCTTTGCACTGCACTTGGTGATGTAAGGCTTGGATGCAGCTGCTCGGCCATGGAAACCCATTCCATGAAGCTCACTACGCACAGTTGTTGTACTAAACTGAAGGCCACACGAAGTTTGGAGCTCTTTAGCTAATGACTCTGCAGACAGTTGGTGACTTCTTCACACTGTGCGCTTTAGCGTGCGCTGACCCTGCTCTGTCATGTTACGTGGCCTACCACTTTGTGGCTGAGTTGCTGTTGTTCCCAGTTGCTTCCACTTTGTTATAATACCACTAACAGTTGACCATGGAATATTTAGTAGCAAGGAAATTTCAAGGATGGACCTATTGTACAGGTGGCAATCTATCACGGTACCATGCTTGAGTTCACTGAGGTCCTGAGAGCGACCCATTCATTCACAAATGTTTGTCTGCATGCCTAGGTGTTTCATTTGATACACCTGTGGACATGGAGGTGATTGGAACACCTGAATCCAATGATTTCGAGGAGGGGTGTCCCAATACTTTTGGCAATATGGTTTATATGTATATATATATATATATATATATATATACTGTATGTATATATATATATATATATACATATATATACATATATATACTGTATATATACTCTGCTCAAAACAATTAAAGGAACACTTTTTAATCAGAGTATAGCATCAAGTCAATTACACTCCTGGGATATTGATCTGGTCAGTTAAGTAGCAGAGGGGGTTGTTAATCAGTTTCAGCTGCTTTCGTGTTAATGAAATGAACAACAGGTGCACTAGATGGGCAACAATGAGACGACCCCCCGAAACAGGAATGGTTTTACAGGTGGAGGCCACTGACATTTATTCCGTACTCATCTTTTCTGACTGTTTTTCACTAGTTTTGCATTTGGCTAGGGTCAGTGTTACTACTGGTAGCATGAGGCGATACCTGGACCCTACAGAGGTTGCGCAGTCAGTCCAACTCCTCCAGGATGGCACATCAATACGTGCCATTGCCAGAAGGTTTGCTGTGTCTTCCAGCACAGTCTCAAGAGCATGGAGGAGATTCCTGGAGACAGGCAATTACTATAGGAGAGCTGGACAGGGCTGTAGAAGGTCCATAATCCATCAGCAGGACCAGTATCTGTTCCTTTGTGCAAGGAGGAACAGGATAAGTACTGCCAGAGCCCTACAGAATAACCTCCAGCAGGCCACTGGTGTGAATGTCTCTGACCAAACAATCAGAAAGAGACTTCATTAGGGTGGCCTGAGGGCTCGGCATCCTCTAGTGGGCCCTGTGCTCACTGCTTAGAACCATAGAGTTCGACTGGCATTTGCCATTGAACACCAGGATTGGCAAGTCTACTGGCACTCTGTGCTTTTCACAGATGAGAGCAGGTCCACTCTGAGCACGTGACATACGTGAAAGGGTCTGGCGAAGCCATGGAGAACGTTATGCTGCCTGTAACATCGTCTAGCATGACTGTTTTGGTTGTGGGTCAGTGATGGTCTTGGGATGCATATCCATGGAGGGATGCACAGACTTCTACAGGCTAGACAATGGCACCCTGACTGCCATTAGGTATTGGGATGAAATCCTTGGACCCACTGTCAGACCCTACGCTGGCACAGTGGGTCCTGGGTTCCTTCTGGCACGATACAATGCCCGGCCTCATGTGGCAAGAGTATGCAGGCAGTTCCTGGAGGATGAAGGAACTAATACCATTGAATAACCCCCATGCTTGCCTGACCTAAATCCAATAGAACACCTCTGGGATATTATGCTTAGGTCCATCTGATGTCCACCTGATGCCGCCAGGTTGCACCTCAGACTGTCCTGGTCCAGATTTGGAAGGAAATACCCCAGGACCCTATCCTTCGTCTCATTAGGAGCATGCCCCGAAATTGTCAGACATGCATACAAGCATGTGGGGGCCATATTGAGTACTGAGTACCATTTTGTGTTGCTGCAATTAAATTTCAGCAAAATGAGCTAGCCTGCTGCTTTCACTTTGCTTTTTTCATTACCATCAAATGTTGGGACAGCCTTACGTTCCTAACACATTACGAAGTGCATATCAGTATACAGTTGTGTCCAAAATTATTCAACCCCCACTGAAATTGAGTGTTTTGGCCAGTTTGACATTGCTTTTGATCATTCAGTCATCTTGCTTACATTTACATTAAAGAGGCACTTGTAGGTCAGACAAATATAACATAACAGTTATAATGAAATAACCACAAATGTCTTTTCTGTGCTCACAGCATTATCAGTTTTATTCAACCCCCAAGTGACATTCAATCTTAGTACTTAGTACAGCATCCTTTTACAGTTATAACAGCTTTTAAACGTGAAGCATAGCTTGACACAAGTGTCTTGCAGCGATCTACGGGTATCTTCGCCCATTCTTCATGGGCAAAGGCCTCCAGTTCAGTCACATTCTTAGGCTTGCGCACTGCAACTGCTTTCTTTAAGTCCCACCAGAGGTTCTCAATCGGATTTAAGTCTGGTGACTGCGATGGCCACTCCAAAATGTTCCAGCCTTTCCTCTGCAACCATGCTCTAGTGGACTTGGAGGTATGCTTGGGATCATTGTCCTGTTGAAAGGTCCAACGTCTCCCAAGCCTCAGGTGTGTGACGGACTGCATCACGTTTCCATCCAATATCTCCTGGTACTGAAGAGAATTCATGGTACCTTGCACACGCTGAAGCTTCCCTGTACCTGCAGAAGCAAAACAGCCCCAAAGCATGATTGACCCTCCACCATGCTTCACAGTAGGCAAGGTGTTCTTTTCATCATAGGCCTTGTTCTTCCTCCTCCAAACATAGCGTTGATCCATGGGCCCAAACAGTTCTAATTTTGTTTCATCAGTCCACAGAACACTATCCCACAACTTTTGTGGTTTGTCCACATGGCTTTTGGCATACTGCAGTCGACTCTTCTTATTCTTTGGAGACAGCAAGGGGGTACGCCTGGGAGTTCTGGCACGGAGGCCTTCATTACGCAGTGTGCGTCTTATTGTCTGGGCTGAAACTTCTGTACCCACATCTGACAAATCTTTTCTCAGTTCCTCAGCAGTCACACGGGGACTTCTCTCCACTCTACGCTTCAGGTAGCGCACAGCAGTCGAAGTCAGCATCTTCTTTCTGCCACGACCAGGTAGCGTTTCAACAGTGCCCTTTGCCTTGAATTTGCGAATGATGCTTCCTAAGGTGTCTCTTGGTATGTTTAACATCTTTGCAATCTTCTTATAGCCATTGCCCTTCCTGTGAAGAGAAATCACCTCTTCTCTTGTCTTCCTGGACCATTCTCTTGCCTTCACCATGTTTGTAACCACACCAGTAAATGTCTAGAAGGAGCTGAGTATCACAGTCATTTTAAAGCTGCCTAATTGGTGCTTATTATGCTTGATTGCTGCTCGGTGACATCCACAGGTGTTTTCAATACCTGATGGAAAGCACCTGTATGAACCTCTGTTCTTCAGAGTGGTAGTCTTTAAGGGGTTGAATAATTGTGGCAATGAAGAAACCACATAAGAACCATTTACTACTGTATTACATAAACAATTGATGTCATTTTAGTTGCATTTGGGTAGTTACAACGTCCTTGTAGGATTTGATTCTGAATACAATTCCAAATGTACACTATAGTCCCTAAACCCCTTTACAGCATTGGGGGTTGAATAATTTTGGACACAACTGTAGATATCCAGCATAGATTTTCCCCATTGAGATCTGATGTGTTTTCAAAGTGTTCCTTTAATTTTTTTGAGCAATGTATATATATATATATATATATATATATATATATATACACACACACACACACACTATATTGCCAAAAGTATTGGGACACCCCTCCAAATCATTGGATTCAGCGGTTCCAATCACCTGCATGGCAACAGGTGTATAAAATCAAGCACCTAGGCATACAGATTGCTTCTACAAACATTTATTAAAGAATGGGTCTCTCTCAGGAGCTCAGTGAATTCAAGCGTGTCGTACCGTGATAGGTTGCCACCTGTGCAATAAGTCCATCCATGAAATTTCCTTGCTACTAAATATTCCACGGTCAACTGTTAGTGGTATTATAACAAAGTGAAAGAAACTGTGAACAACAACAACTCAGCCACGTAGAATGACATAACGGGCTCAGCACATGCTGAAGTGCACAGTGCGCAGAAGTAGCCAACTGTCTGCAGAGCCAATAGCTAAAGACCACCAAACTTTATGTGGTCTTCAGATTAGCACAACAACAGTGCGTAGAGAGTTTCATGGAATGGGTTTGCATGGTCAAGCAGCTGCATCCAAGCCTTACATCACCAAGTGCAATGCAAAGTGTTGGGTGCAGTGGTGTAAAGCACGCCATCACTGGACTCTAAAGCAGTGGAGACGTGTTCTCTGGAGTGATGAATCACGCTTCTGTGTCTGGCAATCCGATGGATGTGTCTGGGTTTGGTGGTTGCCAGGAGAACGGTACTCACCTGACTGCTTTGTGCTAAGTGTAAAGTTTGCTGGTGGGAGGGGGGCATTATAGTGTGGGGTTGTTTTTCAGGGGTTTGGCTTGGCCCCTTACTTCCAGCAAAGGGAACTCTTAGGGCATCAGTATACTAAGACATTTTGGACAATTTTATGCTCCCAACTTTGTAGGAACAGTTGGGGGATGGCCCCTTCCTGTTCCAACATGACTGTATACCAGTGCACAAAGGAAGGTCCATAAAGACATGGATGAGCGAGTTTGGGGTGGAAGAACTTCACTGGCCTGTCCACAGTCCTGATCTCAACCGAATAGAACACCTTTTGGATGACTTAGAGTGGAGACTGCGAGCCAGGCCTTTTCGTCCGAAATCTGTGTCTGACCTCACAAATGCACTTCTGGAAGAATGGTCAAACATTCCTATAGTCACACTCCTAAACCGTGTGGACAGCCTTCCCAGAAGAGTTGAAGCTGTTATATCTGCAAAGGGTGGGCCAACTCAATATTCAACACTACGGACTAAGACTGGGATGCCATTAAAGTTCATGTGCGTGTAAAGGCAGGCGTCTCAATACTTTTGGCAATATAGTATATATCAGGATGCAGTTGTAAGGCCAGGGTTATATCACTAGTGACTCAACCACTTGTGAGTCATGCACTGTACACATGCGTTGCATGTATGTGGTTTCAGACTTGTGGGTAGGGGGCATGTCAGTTAGTGTCAGATTGCCCGCTGTACTATCACAGTCCTGCTATAGGTCACTGATTACTGCCATCACTAGTATTAAAATAAATAAATAAATACAAATTCCAGTATATATACCATAATTAGTAGACACAATAACTTTAATTCAGACCAATTAATATATTCTTATTGGGAATTTTTTTTTTACCAAAGACATATCTCAGAATACAATTCAGCCTAAATTGATGAAGAAATTTGATTTTTAATTTTTTTTTATTGGATATGTTTTATAGCAGTTTTACTTTTTTTGACCCAAAATTTAAGTCTTTTTCATTCATATAATAAAAAATAAAAAACTCAATGGAGATCAAATACCCCCAAAAGAAAGCTCTATTTGTGGGGAAAAATTATATAAATTTCATTTGTGTACAGCGTTGCATGACCGAGTGAATTGCCAGTTAAAGTAGTGCAGTGCTTAATAGTAAAAAAACGGCCTGGTCATGAAGGGTGTAAAATCTTCCGGAGGGCAAGTAGCTAAAGAAACCAGGAAGTGCAAAAACAGTCATTGTAAATAAAAGCGAAACATGTTTAACTAATGAATGTAAGATGATTTGCTCTCAGCATGCAGTTTTAATGAAAGGGGGGGAGGTCTATTTTAATGATAACATTAGCCGGAATGAAAGGTTAGAGAAATAACAGTGTCTTGTAATTCATGAGAATGTATTGTATTCCCAAAACAAAAACAACATGGAAGGAAGATTTAACCATGGAATCTTTTATACATATTTTCCAATCCATTCACTTTAGCCACAGAAAATTACTGAACGGCTAATGCCAAACATGAGTCATAACGTGTGCAGGTCATATTGTGAGACATCCTGACTGGAATTCAGTTGTGTCATATAGAACACTTGTAGAAAGCTTTCATTTCTTCACAGTTTACATAGTGATTTCTGAAAAGCACAAAAGGCAATATCTATAGGAAATATAAATAGAGGAAGAAATTCCTAATATCTTCCTAAAATAGAAATTACATACATTTTATGTACAATATTTAAACTGTTTCTGAATTAAGTGCTTATTACACTTCATATACATGGGAGCAATTCAATAAGGAATTTGCAGCACATTTCTGGTGATGTAGATGTAATCGTCAACCTTGCTCCAAATTTGTGAAAACCCTGCAATATTTTTATTATTACTGATGCATGCGACAAATTCAAGTACAGGTGTACCTCGGTTTATGAATTTAATTTGTTCTGCAGGACTTTTTGTATTGCGAAACATCCGTAAACCCAACACGCTTTCCTATAGGAATGCATTGAAAACCAATTAATCTGCTCCGGAGGTCAGAAAAAAGTAAAAAAAAAAGTATTTTATCTGTTCAAAACTCTTTATAAAGTGCACTTTAAAGGCATAAATACTGTACAGGGACATGATTAAAAATTAATTTGTAAATGCATTGAAAACCAATTAATCCATTCCAGAGGTCAGAAAAAAGTCAAAAAAGTTTTATCTGTTCAAAACTCTTTATAATGTGCACTTTAAAGGCATAAAGGGACATGATTTTAAAAAAAATCATAAATGCATTGAAAACCAATTAATCTGTTCCGGAGGTCAGAAAAAAATCAAAAAAGTTTTATCTGTTCAAAACTCTTTATAAAATGCACTTTAAAGGCATAAAGGGACATGATTAACCACTTGCCTACCGGGCACTTATACCCCGTTCTTTACCAGGCCAATTTTCAGCTTTCAGCGCTGTCGCACTTTGATTGACAATTGCGCGGTCATGCAAGATTATACCCATATGAAATTTTTATCATTTTTTTCTCACAAACAGAGCTTTTTTTGGTGGTATTTAATCAACGCTGGGCTCTTTACTTTTTGTGCTATAAACAAAAAGTGTGCAAAAAATTTGAAAAATTTACATTTGTCAATTTAAAATATTTACAGCAGCCAGTACATATGACCAGAATGAGGTGAGGAGAAGACAGTCCCAGAGAATGTACAAAGAGGTGCCTTTTTCTTTATGACATTGTCAGCAGAGGGGGAAATGTTGGGGAAACATTTTATGTAAGTTCTGTACCACCTTGTGAGAATTTCATAGACCATTTTCTGGATTTTTTGAGAAACTGAGGCTTTGTGAGCCAAAGAGTGAATGCAATCAATTTTCTGTTTTGTAAACGTCAGGTTAAGCTCATTTTCTCAGGCTCGATTATATGACAGGCAAGAATATGTCTCCATGTCTTGCAAGAGCATGTGTCAGGGAAAGAGTGTGTCTATGTGGTGAAGTTACAAGGCAAAGCTGTTCATATTCCATGGTGTCTCTCAATAGGTTGATATCTGGTGGGATGGAGCAGAGAGAGAGTGAGAAAGTTGATGCAAGTACCACTGTCCCAACTGTTGGCCCAAACGTGATATAATGTTGAAGACCCTGAGAGCAATAAAACATACTTTTCTGAGTGAAGAATACACACTTGAACAAAATTTGTTTTAAACCACAGTTTAGTGTCACTTTAAATTAACATTAAACCTTTATTTAAAAAAAACACCTGATGTAGATGTATTCTTGACCATGTGAAGTTCTCTTTCTGATCCTAATATGTGCCACTTTGGGACAGAGTTGAGGCGTCCAGTCCTGAATTCGTCTTTCCTTTGTATATGTCTGCATATGATGTGTCTCACGTGTGAATGACAAGCTTTCCTCTGTTTTAAGTGTACATTCCATTTAGTTAATCTGCTGCTTTGTTTTTCATTTGTTGCTTTTGTCTCCTGCCTGATTCCCTTTTATCGGGATTTGTATTTTATTTTCTTTTGTAATTTTGTGAAAAAAAATAAATTGAAAATCTGAATAAAGATAATTAAAAAAACAAAAACAAAAAATATGTTATGCCTATCTGTTTTCTGCAGTGGTTTTGCAAAGAGCAGCCCCAATCCTCCTCTTTTGGGGTCCCCCGCCAGCACTCTAGGCCCCTCCTATTTGCCAAATGCCCTCATGGAAAGCTACTTTCTGTGGGGCACATGTGTGAGCTTACTTATTAACACATTAACACAGACAAGGGGCCCAGGCCTGCCCCCCTCTCCCCCATCACAGCATTTGATTGACAGCTCAGTGAAGAGGAAGACAGCGACGATGTTCTCTTGCACATTGCTGGATTTCATTGAGCTAAGGTAAGAGTAAGAGGGGGGCTGGGGGGATTCTGAAGCACAGAAGGTTTTTTTACCTTAATGCATAGTATGTATTAAGGCAAAAAAAAAACCTTAAGGCTTTAGAACCACTTAAAGAGAAGGACCCTATACAAGAATGAGAAACCTACAACTGCTGATTGATCCTTCATAGGATCATAACTTTCTCCAGTTTCACACTTTTTTAGCTGTTTCAAGGGAAGGTCAGTATATGCAGGGGGATGACCAGAAATTTAGTTTAGTTTCTGTTGGCTTTCACTGTGATTTGTCTAGCAAAGGGATTAACTCTAAAATTCACTAAAAAAACATTGAATGTAATGAAAATTTTACTAATAAAAATAATATTGTCTCTTGCACATAATGTGCACTGCCATGCCCTCCAGCACATCTTTACTACATATTCTGCCCGGCATCTTCCACACTCCTCTTCAGCACATACTACCTGCTGTCATGCTTTTCACACTCCTTTCCAGCACATACTACCCACTGACATACTTTTTACACTCTTATCCTGCACATACTACCTGCTGTCATGCTTTTCACACTCCTCTTCTGAACATACTACCCGCTGTCATGCTTTTCACATTCCTCTCCAGCACATACTACCTGCTGTCATGCTTTTCACACTCCTTTCCAGCACATACTACCCACTGACATACTTTTTACACTCTTATCCTGCACATACTATCCACCGTCATACTTTTCACACTAATTTCCAGCATATACTACCTGCTGTCATACTTTTCACACTCCTCTCCTGCACATGCTACCCGCTGTCATGCTTTTCACACTCCTCTCCTGCACATGCTTCCTGCTGTCATACTTTTCACACAACTCTCCTGCACATACAATCCACTGTCATGCTTTTCACACTCCTCTCTTGCACATACTACCCGCTGACATACTTTTCACACTCCTCTCTAGCAAATATTACCCACTGTCATGCTTTTCACACTTCTCTCCAGCACATATTACCCGCTGCCATACTTTTCACACTCCTCTCCTGCACATACAGTCATGGCCGAAATTGTTGGCACCCTTGATATTTTTCCTGAAAATCAAGTATTTCACACAAAAAAGGTATTGCATTAACACATGTTTTGCTATACACATGTTTATTCCCTTTGTATGTATTGGAACAAATATAAAACAGAGGCAGAAAAGCAAATATGACATAATGTCACACAAAACCCCAAAAATGGGCTGGACAAAAGTATTGGCACCCTTAACTTAATATTTGGTTGCACACCCTTTGGAAAACATAACTGAAATCAGTCGCTTCCTATAACCATCAATAAGCTTCTGACACCTCTCACCCGGAATTTTGGACCACTCTTCCTTTGCAAACAGCTCCAGGTCTCTCTTATTGGAAGGACACCTTTTCCCAACAGCAATTTTAAGATCTCTCCACAGGTGTTCAATGGGATTTAGATCTGGGCTCATTGCTGGCCACTTCAGAACTCTCCAGCGCTTCTTTGCCATCCATTTCTGAGTGCTTTTTGACGTATGTTTGGGGTCATTGTCCTGCTGGAAGACCCAGGATCTTGGACGCAAAGCCAGCTTTCTGACACTGGGCCCTACAGTGCGACCCAAAATCCTTTGGTAATCCTCAGATTTCATGATGCCTTGCACACAGTCAAGGCACCCAGTGCCAGAGGCAGCAAAACAACCCCAAAACATCATTGAACCTCCACCATATTTTACCGTAGGTACTGTGTTTTGTTCTTTGTAGGCCTCATTCCGTTTTTGGTAAACAGTAGAATGATGTGCTTTACCGAAAAGCTCTATCTTGGTCTCATCTGTCCACAAGACGTTTTCCCAGAAGGCTTTTGGCTTACTCAAGTACATTTTGGCAAACTGTAGTCTTGCTTTTTTATGTCTCTGTGTCAGCAGTGGGGTCCTCCTGGGTCTCCTGCCATAGCGTTTCATTTCATTTAAATGTCGACGGATAGTTCGCGCTGACACTGATGCTCCCTGAGCCTGCAGGACAGCTTGAATGTCTTTGGAACATGTTTGGGGCTGCTTATCCACCATCCGGACTATTCTGCGTTGCAATCTTTCATCAATTTTCCTCATCCGTCCACGACCAGGGAGATTAGCTACAGTGCCATGGGTTGCAAACTTCTTGATAATGTTGCGCACTGTGGACAAAGGCAAATCTAGTTCTCTGGAGATGGACTTGTAACCTTGAGATTGTTGATATTTTGCCACAATTTTGGTTCTCAGGTCCTCAGACAGTTCTCGTCTCCTCTTTCTGTTGTCCATGCTTAGTGTGGCACAGACAGACACACAATGCAAAGGTTAAGTGAACGTCTCTCCTTTTTATCTGCTTTCAGGTGTGATTTCTATATTGCCCACACCTGTTACTTGCCCCAGGTGAGTTTACAGGAGCATCACATGCTTGTAACATTCTTATTTATCCGCAGTTGTGAAAGGGTGCCAATACTTTTGTCCAGCCCATTTTTGGAGGTTTGTGTGACATTATGTCGAATTTGCTTTCTTTCCTCCCTTTTTTTGTTTTGTCCCAATACACACAAAGGGAATAAACATGTGTATAGCAAAACATGTGTTAATGCAATACGTTTCGTGAGAAATACATGATTTCCTGGAGAAATATCAAGGGTGCCAACAATTTCGGCCATGACTGTACTACCCGCTGTCATACTTTTCACACTCCTCTCCTGCACATACTACCCGCTGTCATGCTTTTCACACTCCTCTCCAGCACATACTACCCGCTGTCATACTTTTCACACTCCTCTCCTGCACATACTACCCGCTGTCATGCTTTTCACACTCGTCTCCTGCACATACTACCCGCTGTCATGCTTTTCACACTCGTCTCCTGCACATACTACCCGCTGTTATGCTTTTCACACTCGTCTCCTGCACATGCTACCCGCTGTTATGCTTTTCACACTCCTCTCCTGCACATGCTACCCGCTGTCATGCTTTTCACACTCCTCTCCTGCACATCCTACCCGCTGTCATACTTTTCACACTCCTCTCCTATACATACTACCCGCTGTTATGCTTTGCACACTCCTCTCCTGCACATGCTACCCGTGTCATACTTTTCACACTCCTCTCCTGCACATGCTACCCACTGTCATACTATTCACACTCCTCTCTTGCACATACTACCCACTGTCACACTTTTCACACTCCTCTCCTGCACATACTACCCACTGTCATACTATTCACACTCCTCTCCTGCACATACTACCCACTGTCATACTTTTCACACTCCTCTCCTGCACATCTTACCCGCTGTCATACTTTTCACACTCCTCTCCTATACATACTACCCGCTGTTATGCTTGCACACTCCTCTCCTGCACATGCTACCCGCTGTCATACTTTTCACACTCCTCTCCTGCACATACTACCCGCTGTCATACTTTTCACACTCCTCTCCTGCACATGCTACCCACTGTCATACTATTCACACTCCTCTCTTGCACATACTACCCACTGTCACACTTTTCACACTCCTCTCCTGCACATACTACCCACTGTCATACTATTCACACTCCTCTCCTGCACATACTACCCACTGTCATACTTTTCACACTCCTCTCCTGCACATCCTACCCGCTGTCATACTTTTCACACTCCTCTCCTATACATACTACCCGCTGTTATGCTTGCACACTCCTCTCCTGCACATGCTACCCGCTGTCATACTTTTCACACTCCTCTCCTGCACATACTACCCGCTGTCATACTTTTCACACTCCTCTCCTGCACATGCTACCCACTGTCATACTATTCACACTCCTCTCTTGCACATACTACCCACTGTCACACTTTTCACACTCCTCTCCTGCACATACTACCCACTGTCATACTATTCACACTCCTCTCCTGCACATACTACCCACTGTCATACTTTTCACACTCCTCTCCTGCACATACTACCCGCTGTCATACTTTTCACACTCCTCTCCTGCACATGCTACCCACTGTCATACTATTCACACTCCTCTCTTGCACATACTACCCACTGTCACACTTTTCACACTCCTCTCCTGCACATACTACCCACTGTCATACTATTCACACTCCTCTCCTGCACATACTACCCACTGTCATACTTTTCACACTCCTCTCCTGCACATACTACCCGCTGTCATACTATTTATACTCCTCTCCTGCACATACTACCCACTGTCATACTTTTCACACCCTTCTCCTGCACATACTACCCACTGTCATACTTTTCACACCCTTCTCCTGCACATACTACGCACTGTCATACTTTTCACACTCCTCTCCTGCACATACTAACCCCTGTCATACTTTCCACACTCCTCTCTTGCACATACTACCCGCTGTCATACTTTCCACACTCCTCTCTTGCACATACTACCTGCTGTCATACTTTTCACACTCCTCTCTTGCACATACTGCCCACTGTCATAACTTTCAAACACTCTCCTGTACACATTGCTCTCTGCACTTCTCTCCTGCACATGTTTTATGTTACATTGTTTTACTCTCTGCATTTATCCCCTGCACTGATTGCCCACTGTCATGACCTCTGCACTCCTCTCCTTCAAAATTGTTTTGCTCTCCACACTCCTCTTCTTTGTTCTACCTTCTGCGTTGCTCTTTGCACTCCTTTTTCAGCACATACTGACTACTAACTTTTCTCCAATATTGTTTGTAATATCCCCCACCTTGCAACATGTTTACTAGTCTTTCCCACTGAGAAATGGCAGATATGAAATATTTTAATAATTTCAGTGGCCAATCCTCTTCTTAAGTTGTACAGTCACAAATCAATTTATAGCATCTGGATTATAACACTTACAACAGAAGACCTCAGGAAAACATCTTTACCATTCAGACTGGTTTGGCTCTGTTACTATTGTTCTCTAATGATACAGAAGTTGTAAATTCACCCCATGCTGTGCTGCATATGGTCAGACTTACATGACATACAGAAAAGCAGCAGTTCAAAATGGTATGGGATTGGTTGCGATAGTGTGCACATTTTAGTCTACTTTAAACTTACTATATTATACAATCACCAGCCAATTTATTAAGTACACCTGTTTAATTGCTTGGTTACACAGATTGCTAATCAGCCAATCACATGGCAGCAACTCAATGCATTTAGGCATCTAGATGTGGTGAAGACAACTTGCTGAAGTTCAAACTGAGCATCAGAATGGGGGAAAAGGGGATTTAAGTGACTTTGAATGTAGCATGGTTGTTGGTGCCAGATGGGCTGGTATAAGTATTTAAAAAACTGCTGATCTACTGTGATTTTCATGCACAACCATCTCTAGGGTTTACAGAGAATGGTCTGAAAAAGAGAAAATATCAAGTGAGTGGCAGTTGTGTTGATGCCAGAGGTCAGAGGAGAATGGGCAGACTGGTTGCTGCGAAATTCAGATGGTAAGGTCAGAATTTGGCATAAAAAACATGAAAGCATGGATCCATCCTGCCTTGTATCAGTGGTTCAGGCTGGTGGTGGTGTAATGGTGTGGGGGATATTTTCTTGGTTCTAGCAAGGTGTACCTAATAAAGTAGCCACTAAGTGTACTGTATTTGATTTGCATACAGTTTGAGTTAAGGATTTTAAAGAAAAACAATTTCTCTCAAGCAAACATAGTATAATTAAAGGTCTTTTTTGTTTCCGATTTCCCTTATTCTGCACCCCCACACATTTAGTGGAATTCTCTCACCACTGTGTCTTTTCTTCAGTTGGCAAAATCCAACCCAGAAAAAAACAAGTCACTTAAAGTAGTTATAAACCCTATACCCAGTGAAGTGACTAGCCTCAGGTGATACACAGAGATGAAACCATTAGATAAGTTGTACCTGTGTATCTGCGTCCATCTTCTCTCTACATATTTATTTAGCTTGTGTGACCTTCCAGAGTCAGGGGGCAGGAATTCAAAGTTATACTCTGCACAGTTCAGGGAGTTGAGATCTGTGTAATCTCAGAGCTGATTGGAGGACACAGAAACAGCCTCATTCACAGAGCACACAGAAATACAGTACAAGCAAAGGTAAGGCTAGCAGTCACAGGCTGTGTGCTGGAGCTTCCCTACCCCATCTCCCTCTATCCCTTAGAACCTGAAAAACCTTTCAGCAGTGAGCCATGCAGATAGCAGAGGAACTAGAAAGCAGAGAGAAATCACACACAGTGCTTTGGAGTGAGGCAAACACACACTATAAAATGATGTGCTTTGTTCATACTTCATGTCAGAGGTTTACATTCACTGTAAGTAATTTATGAATTAACTCTTGAATTTGACTGACCACCGTCTACAGAATCCTCAACAGAAGTACTGCATATGCTCAAATGAGAGAAACCCTTGAGGAAAACCCTTAACATGTGAGTACAATTCTTTCTTCCATATGAGCTGCCTTGGAGCCTATAGTTTGAATCCAAAGCTAGACAAAGGGATTCCTTAGAGAACATGCTCAGCCAGACTCCTCTATGATCTCTATGAATACATCAATCTACTTTCATCTTATGTCGGCAGGGACTGAGAACACATGGCAATAAACAGCTGTGCATTGTGTACAAGTAGTTTCAAATGCAGACAGCTTTATATGTGGTGGGCTTTCATTGCTCTTAGTGAAAATACTAACTCTGCCTTCCTTCACTACCACTCCAAGAAACAATGCCGAGTGATCAGTTCCCTTCTTAATTCTGTTGCATTTGTTTTCTTGAAGTGTCTTAACCACTTCAAGCCTGGACACTTTCACCCCCTTCAAGTCCAGGCCAATTTTCAGCTTTCAGTGCTAGCACACTTTGAATGACAATTGCGCGGTCATGCAACATTGTACCTAAATTACATTTTTAGCATTTTTTTAGACAGATCAAACTTTCTTTTGGTGGTATTTATTCAACATTTATTGAAAAAGACCAAAAATTTTGAGAAAAAGTGTATTTCTTGAAAATAGATAATCTTTCTTCATAAATCTTGGCCAAAAATGTATTCAGCTATCTTTTCGGTAAAAACATTATAATGGTTCAAAATTATTATTTTTTATTTTTTTTTAAATATTATTATTTATGTTTTTTTTTGTATACTGTCACCATACTGACACTGTACTACTTGTGGGGGGGTGATGACGATTTTTTTTTTTTTACACTGATTGCCTGTACACCCATAAAGGCTGTAAAAGCAATCATTTCTCAATCTCTCTGGCTGCATTCCTGCAGCTATTAAGAAATCCCGTGAGAGCTGTGATTGGTCACAGCTTGTCACATGGTACAAGGCTGTTGTGAATAGCCTTGTACCATGTGACCTCTGTGATCATTCACAGATTTCACAAGTAGTAAAAAAGTGATACCTTATTTACTGCTGTTCATGTGATCATTGATTGGCCAATCACTGATCTCATGTATTTGGACCTCACACAGCAGTCCCATACAGCGATTTGTGTTCCACTGTGTCCGGTGGACACAGCAGGCACAGACGGCGGGCTGTTTGCTCCCTGGGAGCGTGCACAGGCAATGGATGTGGGGGGACATTTAGAAACGTCCCACCGCATCAGCATCGCTCGGCAGCCTGTTTATCGGCAGGGGCCGGACGTGAAGAAGTTAAGCAGCTCATAGATGATTCAGCTTTTTTCATTCAACTAGCAGGTTGAATGAAAACAACTGACCCAATTCCCCCATCCACACATTCAACATGGATGGGGAAATCACTCACTCCCACTGAGTTATCATGTCAGAATATACTGATCAGCACCACCGACAGGCTGGTTGTAGAAAAGCTAATTGGTAGATTGACTGTATAACTACTGTCCCTATACATGGATCGAACGTTGGCCAGTCCCTGCTGAACCAGCCAAATTTTGATCAGTTAATGACCGGCTTTAGACTAAAATGCTATACACAGATCTGACTATCAGGAAAAGATAAAAGAGATACCAACACTTCCCCAGCATGAGAGAGAAGCTCACCCTGTCATAGACAGATAAAAGCAGCTTGACTTTTTCTGTGCATTCCACATCTGATTCTCCAGATGCTGTCCTTCTCTTCTCCTTTCTTCTTCTCCCCTCTCTGTCTCTCCCATTGCCTGACAATCCCCCTGAGAGCAGCTGATTGGGGCCTCACCCTCCTGTGCACAAATTCAGCAGTAGCAGCACTTAAAGTTAGTTACCTTTTCACAAAAAATAAAAAGGGAACTAGCTAAGAAAGCTAAGGAACTAGCTAAGAATGGTCAGTCCACCCCTGCTCCCGTCACAATAGGCGATTTTGCACACCCGTGCCGCTCTGTAGCAGTTTTACTGCTATAGGGCAGATGGGAAGCAGTTAAAAATATGTAAATCTTGACCCCCACAACACATTCTTTTCTGTTCCTCACCATCATCAAAGCCAAGAATGTTGCAGACCAGACACTTTTAAACCAGCCATACATGGATTGAAATTCAGCTGGTTTAGCAGAGACAGGAGGAATTTTGATGTCTGTATGGGTAGGGAGGTTGCACAGAAGTCAATCTACTGATCGACTTCTGTACAACGGCCCCATCAGATTTTCCCTGCTCGATCAGCACTGCAGGTTATAGTCGGAAACCTTGATTAGTGTATTCTGATCGTGGGGAAGTTTCTGTCAGAGTACAATAGCTCAGATGGAAGAATTCCCCCATCCACATTAAGTATGGTCCATATCGCTGGTTGAATGAAAAAAACAAACTTGTTTATGGTCTGCTTTACATTCTTGCATGTTTTCCCCCAGATGACTTTGAAGTGACCCACTGCTTTGCATAAAATGCATCACTTCTCAAACACCTCCATGGTTGCCTGCAGCATTATTGGATCTCAATAAGAACTGCTGCATCCCTAGCAAAGCAAATCAAAGCAAGTCAAATGCATCCTAAGAACTGTCATTTATGCTACATATTTGAAATCAATAAAAATCTGCAGTCAAATAAAACTCAACTTCATGAGCCCATAAGCATCATGTATGAAGTACTTTATGTACTCATCCATGGGTAAAAATAGTTTAGCCCAGTAGGTGTCAGTGTGTAGCTGTTTTTGGAATCTTTAGTCACTAGCCAGTGCTTTCAAGAAAGAGGATACTTGCTGTGAACTGTCTTCAGTCATAGACACTGCCAGCAACTCCTTATTTTTGTCAAATTCCTCTCCTTTAACTTTCCAAAGTCTACAGCTATTGCAACACACTGATTTTTCCACTACCATATTTAACCTCAGAGTAACCTCACAAAATCCAAAGACATTTTGTTTGAAATTATGCAAACTTCTAAAGTGTGTCATTATTTGTTATATAAAACCTAGCAACTAAAGAATTTAAGTTGCACCTTTAATAACGTAAATAAACATAACCGAGTTTAGACTGTGAGGCATTTTTTGGAGGAATAGTTCACTGAGCTCTGAAGTGTTGGGCTCATATACACAGTTTTTGCTATATCTAAAAATGAAAGAAAAAGATGCTACTCATAGCAATATTGAAGTGAATAATATCTGCAAAAACACTAGACAGATAACATATAATAATTACACCGTAACAAATCAAGTTACAAAGCGTCCTTATGAAATAACCAATAAAGTTATAAAGTGTCCAAAAAAAAGGAAGTCTATCTAATTATTCTACGAAGAGTTATCCTTCCACACCCAGTGTCCGAAAGAATCAAGCAGAATGGTCCACTTGTGCAAAACTCCACCACATGCAGTGAGAATAATAACTCACCAGATATAAGATGGTAAAAGACAAAGTGTATGCCGACAGTAAGCTTTTGAAACAGTATAAATAGAAAAAGAGGATGAAATAGTACAAACACTCAAAAGAAAAATATGTTCTATAGTGTAGCAAATTCTAACCGCTTCCCACCCACCATATAAGGAAATGATGAGAGTCATATGACGTCCTCCCACTCTAGCTGCACATGTGATCCCCCGGGGGCGTACAGCGCAGCAACAGGTGGTGCCACAGTGAATCACCGATCGCAGTAAAGAGCCAATGATGTAGGCTCTATCATGTGACCAGCTGTACCCAATCACGGCTGATCGCATGTAAATAGAAAATGCCGGTTATCAGCAGTCATTTCCTCACGCTGACAGCGTGTGAGGAGAGGAGAGCTGGTAATGGGCATTCCTCAGAGGGGACATCTACACTGATCATCAGTGCCCTGATGATCAGTGTAGCCCCATCAGTGCCACCTGTCAGTGTCCATCCATGCCACATACCAGTGCCTATCAGTGCACATCGATGCCACATAGTGCCCATCAGAGCTGCCTTTCAGTGCCAACTATCAGTGCCATTCAGTTCCGCCTATCAGTGCCCATCAGTGCCACCAATCAGTGCTGCCTATCAGTGCCAGTCAGTGCTGCCTAGCAGTGCCAGTCAGTGCCACTTATCAGTGTTAGTCGGTGCCGCCTATCAGTGCCGCCTATCAGTGTCAGTCAGTGCCGCCTATAATTGCCCATCAGTGCTGCCTTTCAGTGCCCATCAGTAATACCTGTCATTGCCCACCAGTGATGCCTGTCAATGCCCATCAGTGCAGCCAATCAGTACCCATCACTGCAGCCTCATTAGCGCATATCAGTGAAGGAGAAAAATTACTTATTTACAACATTTAATAACAGAAACAAAGAAAAAACTTTTTTGTTCACAATTTTCAGTCTTTTTTAGTTTGTTTAGCAAAACATAAAAAACCCAGTGGTGATTACATACCACCAAATGAAAGCTCTATCTGTTTAAATAATATAATAATAATACAAATTTCATATGGGTACAGTGTATCATGACCGTGCAATTGTCATTCAAAATGTGACAGTGCTGAAAGCTGAAAATTGGCCTGAGCAGGAAGGGGGTAAAAGTGCCTGGTAGGGAAGTAATCTGCATGAAAATAAAAGGAAATATTGCACTCACATATTATGGTGCCCAAAGGGCACCTCCAAAAGGCAGAAGTGGATGCTCCGCACCGCCGTTCTCTCTACCTGAGTTGCCATGCATTCCACGACTCAAATCCATCACCAGAAGGTTTTTGCTTGTGTCTGAATTGCTTTCTTCCCCAAAGCAACCTTAAGCAACTCAGAGGCAAATTAAAGCAACTCAGGACCCTCTGAAAGTATATTGCATTTGAGTCTGATGACCGTGTACATACACTATTAATTTTATTATGTGTGATGTCTTAAAGCCAGATTTACTTCCACTATAAATAGTTTGTTTGGGCCAGCTTGGCCCAAACAAACTATTTAAAGTGAAATTAAAATGAAAGTTAGGCTGTAAGATTAATTCTATGGTAATTTTTTTTATTACAGGTACTTATATAGTGCTGTCAATTTACATAGCACTTTACATATTTATTGCACATTCAAATCAGTTCCTGCCCTCAAGGAGCATACAATCTAAGGTCCCTAACTCACATTCGTACACTAAGGTCAATTTAGACAGGAGCCAGTTAACCTACCAGCATGTCTTTGGAGTGTAGGAGGAAACCCATGCAGGCACAGGGCAAGCTCCAGGCAGGTAGCGCTGTGGTTGGGATTAGAACCGACAGCCCTAGGGCTGCTAGGCAGAAGCACTAACCACTTAGCCACTGTGCTGCCTATTTCCAGACATTTATTCTGCTGAAAATTGCATCATAATTTTTACTTGCATTTTAAGGGTTTTTTTATGTTTACAAATCTAATAATGTCTAAAATCTATTTTTTCCATTATAATACTAAAAGTTGCATCTTTTGCTAAATCAGGTTCCAGAGCTAGGATATGTATCTTGTAATTCCAGTGAAAAAGATCTCCAACCAAAAAAAAAAAAGAGTTTGCCAAAACTGAAAAATCACATTACATTTTTGGGTTCAGTTGCAGTGGTATTGCTAACTAAAATGAAAGCAATATTGTAAGAACTCTATTACATAAAAAATATCAGAACATGTCTGGATCATGAGTCAGGAAAACAGCAGGGGCTGTAGTATACTTACCAGTGATTATAGCTTACAATTATGGAACCAGATATTTACAAAGTTTATTAGGGCTACTCCTTTGCCTACTAAAGTATCTTCTTGTCATCCAGTCCATCATTCAACCTTTTACTCTAACTGTATAAAGTAGCTGCATTACTCTGAAAATTGTGATGTTAGTGTTTTGAAAAGCGCAATTACTGAATATATGAATACTCTGGTCTGGTCAAAACATGTTTGAAGGGAATAGATAGGTTAGCATTGCTTTCCTCTCCTACGAAAAATGCTAGTTGGCTGGTTTTCATGCTGATCAAAATAGGTAAAGCACTTTTTGAGCTGATGGCCTGGAACAAGTAAGAATCAGGAGATCTGATTTCTCTCCGATGTCACATACTCTGTAGGGTTGATTTACTAAAACTGGAGAGTGCAAAATCTGGTGCAGTTCTGCGCAAAAACCAATCAGCTTCCAGTTTTTTTTTGTCAAAGCTTAAAGCGGATTTCCACTCACACTGTAAAAAAATAAAAGTCAGCAGCTACAAAAACTGTAGCTGCTGACATTTAAAAAACAGTTACTCACCTGTCCCACGATCCCACGGTGTCCTCCCCACAACCCGTTTGACCAGCCATCCTGTGTTCCAGGTGCTGGCATCTTCAGTGTGGGCACCCGGCTTGCGACTTCACAGCTGGGTGCCCAGCAAGGTGTGCTGCGCTTCATGAATGGTTCCGCAGTCCCAGAAGACTACGGGGAGGGTAGGAGGACAACTTACGCTTCCGATTACCTAGGCCAGTGGTCGGCAAGCCGCGACTCGCGAGCCACATGCGGCTCTTTACAAACTTAAATGCGGCTCTTCTGTGTGCCGGGCGCCCGCTCCCCTCCCTCCTCTCGGACGCCCGCTCCCCTCCCTCCTCTCGGGCGGCCGCCCCAAAAGTCAGGACTCTGCAGCTGTCAGGATGTAGGCGGGGCAGCCAGGATGTAGGCGGGGCAGCGTGAGGAACTCCTCTCCTCTCACAGTCCGCTCTGAAGACCAGAACGGCGCGGGAACACGGCGAGAAGAACGTGCGGAGCAAAGGTAAGTGAATTGACACAGGGGGGACTTGGGGACTTAATATGGGGGATGAATTAATATGGGGGATGAATTAATATGGGGAATGAATTACTATAGGGGGGATGAATTACTATAGGGGGGATGAATTACTATGGGGAATCAATTACTATAGGGGGGATGAATTACTATGGGGGATGAATTACTATGGGGGATGAATTACTATGGGGGATTAATTACTATATGGGGGATGAATTACTATATGGGGGATGAATTACTATGGGGAATGAATTACTATATGGGGGATGAATTACTATGGGGGATGAATTACTATATGGGGGATGAATTACTATGGGGGATGAATTACTATATGGGGGATGAATTACTATATGGTGGATGAATTACTATAGGGGGGATGAATTACTATATGGGGGATGAATTACTATGGCGGATGAATTACTATGGGGGATGAATTACTATATGGGGGATGAATTACTATGGGGGATGAATTACTATATGGGGGATGAATAACTATATGGGGGATGAATTACTATGGGGGATGAATTACTATGGGGGATTAATTACTATATGGGGGCTGAATTACTATAGGGTGGATGAATTACTATAGGGGGGATGAATTACTATAGGGGGGATGAATTACTATATGGGAGATGAATTACTATATGGGGGATGAATTACTATGGGGGATGAATTACTATATGGGGGATGAATTACTATATGGGTGATGAATTACTATGGGGGATGAATTACTATGGGGGATGAATTACTATATGGGGGATGAATTACTATGGGGGATGAATTACTATATGGGGGATGGATTAATATATGGGGGATGAATTACTATGGGGGATGAATTACTATATGGGGGATGAATTACTATGGGGGATGAATTACTATATGGGGGATGGATTAATATATGGGGGATGAATTACTATGGGGGATGAATTACTATATGGGGGATGAATTACTATGGGGGATGAATTACTATATGGGGGATGAATTACTATATGGGGGATGAATTACTATGGGGGATGAATTACTATATGGGGGATGAATTACTATATGGGGGATGAATTACTATGGGGGATGAATTACTATATGGGGGATGAATTACTATGGGGGATGAATTACTATATGGGGGATGAATTACTATATGGGGGATGAATTACTATGGGGGATGAATTACTATATGGGGGATGAATTACTATGGGGGATGAATTACTATATGGGGGATGAATTACTATATGGGGGATGAATTACTATAGGGCGGATGAATTACTATGGGGGATGAATTACTATATGGGGGATGTATTTTCAGTTTTAAAAATGTGGCTCTCAAAATAAATTTCAATCGTGGTTTTGGCGAGATTTGGCTCAGTTGAAAAAAAAGGTTGCCCACCACTGACCTAGGAGATCACAGTGGAAGTGGGAGCGGGTACCTGTCAATTTTGGGTACCCGCTCCTCCCTGCTCTCCAAAGGTGCCAATCCTTAATGTTGAGCGGAGGACCAGTCTTTAAAGCAGAACTTCCCCTTTTGGGTGGAACTCCACATTATTTGAACAAGCTGAAGTTAGAAGCTGATTGGCTACCATGCACAGCCTCCCCAGATTTTGCACCCTCCAGTTTATGTTTGGTCTGGGTTAAAGTACTGAAGACACAAACACCAAATCAATTAATATTCTCAGAAGAGGTCAGCAATGGCATCTTACACATTTGTCTTTCTCTGCAAGTGTGCTTAGGCATTACCATCATTGTAAAATAAAATTTTAATTTACACTTTTCAAATAAATGGTGTCATCAGAGAGTGTCATTTATTTCATTCAAAAGTAAGGTTGGAGAGATTATTGTATATTTTTAACTTAACCAAGATTATGAAAGGTGCTCCCCAGGCTATTCCAACCCTCAACTGCTAAACACTACCCACTCTAGTTATTTCTCCATAATGTTTTTTTTTAAATCTACCTACAAATTGCAAATACTTACCTGTATCATTAGTTACTTGATGCTCCATGTTCTGACCTTCTTTATTTTGGATTGTAGATTGGGGGTGTCCTTCTTCTGGATTGCTACTTGTTGGTGGGGCAGTTCCTGTTGGCAGTCCATTGGCAGGGTCCTGAAGACTACAGCGGCAGTGTGAGCATATCATGACGAGGAGAAGCAACAAGACCTGTCAGCGGTGGCCCTTTACTGCTGAATTGATCAATATATTACCATTGCACAAATTCCAGATGATTGCCTGGGGGGGAGGAGGGCATTGTAGCAACACCCAGCAGCAGAGTAGAGAGAAAGGTATGAGCTAACAGAATTTCTGACAGGATTAACAGGTGTCTGATCATTTACACGATCAAAGATGTATAACAAAAACACTCTCAAGGGTATATTTAGCAGACCAAAAGGGAGCAAATACGTTTCAAGCTAGGTTTTACATACACTTTAGGGATGAATTACTTCACAGTTCCTAAAACGTGTAGGTCAATATGGGCTTGATTTAAAGCTCATTTACTAAAAAAATATATATAAATACATTGGTACTTCAATTTACGAATTTAAAGCGTTCTCTGGGACGTTTCGTTTTGCGAAACATTTGTAAACCGAAACACAGTTTCCCTTAGGAATGCATTGAAAAACACCTCCACACTCAACGCCACATGATACCCACAGACTACCCACAGACTCCAGAATGCCGGGGGCGGAGCTATAAACCTCCCAGGTGCAATGCATCCTGGGGTAAATTGCTTCATATTGTGAAAAAAATTCGTAAACCAAGGCATTATTTTCAATGGATTTTCATACGTAAACCGAAAATTACGTTAACCTAGGCGTTCAACCGAGGTACCACTGTACAATGCCAATAGTCAGACCTGTTGGTTATGTGTTAGAGAAGACACTGGTAGCTTGTGATGAGGAAGAACACTGTTTTACTTGTGTGGCTTAAGTTGCAAACATACAGAACACATTTCAGCAGACATCTTGGTTTTGAAGAGAGAGAAAAGAGAGGAAGAGAAGAGAGAGAACCAACAAGTTTTACACATATGCACAACTGGTAACCTTAGTGTACAGTGCCATCTAATGGTCAAGTGATATTAACACACAATACTATATAGTACATGCTGTTGCATTCCCAACAAGACCACAGGTTACCTTTAAAAACAATCCTTGAACTTGTTAGAACCACTTTTAGGGCCAATTCACACTATGTGTGATGAGAGATGTTTTACCGCATGGTAAAATGTCTGTCACCACAGGGACACACAAGAAACAATTGTTTGCTATATGCCCCATTCACATTGCAACACAGCCTAGTGTTGCTCTGCAGTGTGCTGCTATAAAATGCAGACATGCTGCATTTTTATGCAGTGCGCCGGCCTGAATTGCACTGCAATGTCAGGCAGTACAGTATATCGCGCCACATGACATTGCAGTGAATGAAGTGTAGGTTTTGTACACTTTGAATAAAGCTGGTAGAAAACAAACCAAAAAAGGGATGTGCAGTGCACTGAAACATTCACGACACTGCCCCCCTAGCCAGCCAGCAATGCAGTGCGGGCAGAGTGTTCAATTTGGCTGCTCTACGATTTAGCATTGTACACGTGGGAAGAGATTTTTTTTAGTCTGTACTGTATCTACTGAAAATATGTAAAGCTAGATTTAGTGGTGTGTGTGTAGAGAGTAAATATCAGTTTATTATTATATTGATAATGAAATAAGCAGCCTACACTCAATATAGAATACTAAACTTAAAAATAATCAGAAGTGAAAGAAATAGGCAGCTTAGAGCACACTCATATCTAGCACCTAGTTTTTTTCTGCTTCTCTTTCCTAGAATTTGGGACAGGAAGAACAACAGCATTAATAAATCAGACAAAAATTCCACAGACTGTTAAATATCAGACTCCACTGTGCATTTTATTTGACTTTTGCCAAGATATTCCAATAACAGTATATGAACATTTCCACTGAGCAAAGTGCGAGGACAGGGAAATATGACTATTCCCGACTCCAGATGTCACCATCTGTACATATGCTGTAAATGGGGAACATGCATTTCACACACATTTGTCTTTCATTTACAATCCTTGCTCTTGCGTATACAAGATGTGTGTCAGAAGTGTATTACATTCCAGCAATAATTAAACTAGGCCACATTGCACTAACAACCCAAATCTATTGCATTCACTGGCTATAACGCAAATGTTGTTAGTCTATAGTGACATTATTATTAGTCACGTTTTGGGTGCAGACAGTACTCCAAATGATAATGGAAGAAATCTGAATTAACTCTGAGAAGAAGAGCAGTGGGGTTCACAACCAGTAATGCAACCAGTGGCATAGGTCTAGCACCCACACATGCTCAGCAGCAACCCATTTCTGCCTCGAGACAGGACACTGCTGGAAGCATCCAAGCAATTATTTTAAAAGCATAGACAGAATCAATCCCCACTCTTGCCACACCATTCTTGTGTTGTCTCCCCACAACCCCATTACCAGACCAGAACAACATCAGTCACAGAAAGGAAACCAGCTTGCCAACTGAATTGTATTCATCTTTGATCCAGTATGCCTAATGTCATATGAAGTTTCTGCAAGTAGGTGTGCTTTCTAAATTATTTTCTGCAATATTTACCCGTTTGTGTTACATTACAGTAGTTTGCATCAATACAAACTCTGTGCTGTCACAGATTTGTTATCTATACCTCTGTCTGAAAAGGGGGTTACTGATAATGGATGCAAAAGGCCGGAACTGGTGTAGGTTAACCTTCTATTACTACCAACCCCAATTCATATATATATTTATGAAGTTTTTATATCCAACCTGATTTCTGTTTATATTACTTCCATTATATTCCTGTAAATATGAAAACCTGGGTGTAGATGAATCTCGTTTTGCCAATAAGTTTGAGATACTAGAGATGTGGTGTCTAAGGAGTGACAGGAGTGGCTGGTGTTTATGAAGAAAACACACAAGGAGGTTCAGGTTTGGGTATGTTGTTACGGGGTTGTAGCTTTTCAGCTTGCCCTAATGATACTTAGTGGTCTAGACCAGGGGTCTCCAAACTATGGCCATCCAGCTGTTGAAATACTACAAGTCCCATCATGCCTCTGGGAGTCTTGCCTGTGGCTGTCAGAGTTTTGCAAGGCCTCATGGGTCTTGCAGTTCATCAACGCCTGGAGGGCCATAGTTTGGAGACCCCTGGTCTAGACAGTTGACAGAATCAACTTGGCAGCACAAGACAAATCCTAACAATAAAGTAACAGTTGAGGCATAACTTGAAGCTGGCAGTAAGCAACCAAAGACGCTTAACAGACTAAAGTCAGAGAAGATGGCAAATGACAGGTTAGGAAACAGAATGACACTATCCTCTGTATACCAAGATCAAACCAACAACACCACAATGAACTTGAAGAAAAATATTTGCTCTGTCACTGTTGCAGAATTTATTTTTGGATTTTGGTAATGCAATTCCTAAAATCCCACTGGACACAATGGGCATGTGCCTATTTGGAGCATGCCTGATTATGGAAAAAAACATTCAAGAATTCCAGGCAGCCATGAAGACAGATTACCACTGAATTAAGGTAAATGGAACCCAGATATTTCTAATTGCATAGTATCTAATTATAGTTGAATTTTGAAAGTACTTTAATAATGTTGTCTATTTTGTCTTAACCTTCTCATACGTCACCCTAAGACAGTCCATACATGATCCATTTTCAAACCCAGCTGGTTGAATGAAAGGAAATGAATTGATTCCCTCATCCACACATTTGAGGTTGATAGGAGAATCCCTCCCATGGAGCTATTGTATTTTGACAGCAAGGAGACCTCCCCTTCATCAGAATACACTTATCAGCACTCCTGGCTACAGCCAGTGACAGTGGTCAAGCAAAAATTATCCAGTAAGCTGGTTCTACAGAAGTTGATTGAGGAATCAACTTTTGTACAAGCAGCCTGCCCATGGATGTTTAGAAATTTGGCCAGTCCCTGCTGAACTGGATGAATTTTGATCCATCTGTGGCTGGCTTAAAACCTGCCTTCTAGATACACGCGGCTGTATCTGAAGACAGAGCATGAAGGGAAGGGTGGGATGGAAGGTGAGAGGTTCTCCTGTTTGGCACTATATTAAAAGCTGGCTTATGTATGATCCGCTGTTACCATCCAGGCTGTGTTTCAAAACACTGTTTTTTCCAACATCAGATCCAGGGGAGAGTCCCTTGATAATCTGTCCTTTGTTTTGTGAGAAGCACACATTTATTAATGGCACTTAGATGCCATTATTAAGAGAATGTACTTGTTCTGTCTCTCTGTCTTTGTTCTAAAAGAAACTAACTAAGCTACCACATCTAAGAATTGGTAAGCTCTGAAATTTAAAAAATGATTGGGAGGGGTTTAGATGCATTTCAGTATCAGACAGGGGTGGACTGACCATTTGGGCATTGAAGCATTGCCCGAGGGTTCGGGGTCAGTAGGGGGCCCGGTGAGATCCTCACTGGGCACAATTCACTAAGTGGTACCTTACCGAATCCAAGTATGTGGTAGGATACCGCACAGCATTTTTTTTTTAAAGTCTGAATGCACCAAAAAATGCTACTAAAATACAGCATGAGTTATTTTATCAAGTCATGCGGTATTTTAGTAGTGAAAACCATACTTTAATGTTTCAGCTGTCAGCGGGGTTCCCCACTGACAGCTGAATGTAAAAGAAAGAACTGCCAGCAATTAAAAAAATAATAAAAAAAACGGAGTGGGATCCTCCCTCCATCCATACTAAGCCCTTTGGGTCTGGTATAGGTTTTGAGGGGAACCCCTGCGCCAAAATTAAAAAGGGGGGGCAGGAAATGGGGGCCCCCTTGCTAAAGGGGGCTTCCAGATTCTGATAATCCCCCTGCCCGCAGACCCCTACAACCACAGGCCAGGGTTGTGGGGAAGTGGAACCCTCCCAAAGAACCCCCCAATGTTGAGGGAATGTGGCCTGGTATGGTTCAGGAGGGGGGGGCCCTCACTTGTCCCCCCCCCCTTTCCTGACCTGCTGGGCTGCATGCTCGGATAAGGGTCTGGTATGGCTCTTGGGGGAGACTCCCACACCATTTTTTTTAAAGATTTTGTCATGGGGGTTACCCTCAAAATCCATACCAAACCCGAAGGGCTTGGTATGAATGGAGGGGGGACTCCACAATATTGTTATATTATTTTTTAAATAATTTTTAATGCCCTTTCTATGCAGCTGAGGGGTATTGTGTGGGTGTGGCTTTAGTGTAGGCAGAGACACAGGGAGCCCCATTATCTCTTATTGCCCAGGGGCCCCATGAGTTGTCAGTCTGCCCCTAGTATGAGACAGAATTAACATTTTATTGTTTAATGTCTACAGTATCCAGTCTGCCACAGAAGTGACACTGTACAGTTCTTTTTAGTCATATGCTCAAGATCACATGGCAGTTCTACATTGTAAATCTCTGAAAACGGGATTCTAGGAGGTCCAGTTTGCAACTTGATCATGATATTTATAATCTAGCACTGACATGATCAAGTAATGGTATTTTTCAGAAGTTCTGGGAGGAAGTGGTTGGAATGTAGCTTGAGAAAATCAAGGTTAGGGACCTTAAAGATCCAGGGCCAAGCACAGCTCACTGCTGTCACAGAAAAGATTAGAATAATAGATAGTTGTACTAACAAATATGCATTCATTAAATGTCAAGAACATACTGTTCCTTTGATAAAGAAAATTAAAGTTTGCACTTTTAAATGAATAAAATAGTACAAGTACGGTTTCATTAATACATTCGAATTTTGGATTACGAATAGTAATTTGATTAGCATTCTGAACATGACAGACAATGGAGTTGATTTACTAACCTGGAGAGTGCAAAATCTGGTGCAGCTTTGCATGGTAGCCAATCCATTTCTAAATTCAGCTTGTTCACTTAAGCTTTGACAAAAAAACCTAGAAGCTGATTGGTTTCTATCACAGCTTCACCAGATTTTGCACCCTCCAACTTTAGTAAATCAACCCCAATAAGTCTACTATATTTGTTGCAAGTATATTGTGGTGTATGATTAGGAATCATTTGCCAATTTAACACTAAGAAACACCGGAAGATCTGCCATATTTGCTGTATAGAACACATTGCTATCTGTATTTTCCTCCAGTTTCCACCTGTTCAGCAATATTCGCTACCATTCGCCCAATACCTGCATTTCCTACTCTTCAATGGGAAATCCACACCTACAGTAGGTCACATTCATTACATTCATTGTATTAACAATATCTTCAATATCATATTTGCATGCAACTTATTGCTTTGAATCATTCACCATTTGCCATTCACTAATTTTCTCAATAATTCCTCTGTGATTTCTATGGTGCTCCACTGCACTTACTATGCATCCAATTTTTTTCAAATTCCATTGAGAATTTTAAATTCCATTTTGCATTTGCTGGAATTCCATGAGCTTGTTCTTTGTCCCACAAACTTCTGTAAGTTCAGTGAATAGCAGAGCGAACTGCCATCAGTTGAGTCATAAATGTGCTTCGATTCTACCATTTTTTTCTAAGTATGCCCTCTTTTTTTTGGTATGTTCCTATGTAATGGATGCTTGTTATGATTTCCTAAACAGATTTTTATGATTGTTGATTTTTGTATTTATATGTAGTAAGCATTGTGAATAAAATAACATATTATATTCTATTTTTATACTTTTAAGCTCTTGTTATTACCATATCTCCAACACTGTTTACTACCAATTCACTCAGTTCATGAACAGACATCCATATGTATCTTATCAGTGTAACAGAGATTTGGAAGGGTTTCATTCCCTCACTTGTTTGTAGACAGATACTCTAGGGAAAACCAGACCAAAATATTGTGTAACCAATATCATAGCTCCTCCATACCTGTGCATTTCAAAAAACTGTAAAAACAGGCTAATTTTACATACTATGGGACAAAACCAAAACAGCATATGCAGATACATTTCTGTAAACATGCATTATATTATAAGCACATTTCTAATAATAAAGTAGAAAGGGTTTCAATCATTCTAATATGTAGTATATGCTTGCACAATAATGAACTGCAGATCACAGATCAGTGTATACATTTTTATGCTCAAGTGAGTTTATGCCAAGGAAGCTCCCAATTTACATACAAAAAGATGACTGTGGAATACAGCATCATGAAGTCATTATCCTAAGCCATGTCACATTACTCATGTAGAGTTTCATCTGCAGCACAGTACTCTCCTGCTACTCAACGTTTTATGAAAAAGTAATGACGCTCTGCTGGCACAGAGGAAAAGCCTATTTGGGCCCATTCACATTGAACAGACAGCTGCCTGAGAGTAAAACTACAGCAATTTTTCCCTATAACGGCTGTACTTTACAGCTGCAGTAAAGGCGGTGTAGTGCGCAATCCAGTGCCTCATACCACTCCCTTTTTTATTGTAGAAGTTTTATTTAAAGTGCACAAAAACAATTCTTCATTCATGTTGCTGAACAGCAGTACAATGCACTGCGCTGCTGTACAGTGAGGGACGATCCTGTATAGTGTGTTGCGATAATATGCTGTATGTCTGCTTTTTATTGCAGCTCCAGGCTGTATGGTAGTGTGAATAGGACACAAAGAAAACAAATGTTTTCTGTGTGTCCTAGTAGGAAACCAGCTAGGTTTTTGCTGTCTCTGCTCCATTGGGGAGATTTAAATTGAAAGTGAGAAAAATCCTCTCGTACAGTTGTCACTACAACACGTTTACCTATTACAAGACTTCCCTTCTATCCCTGTTGTGATGACAACTGGATTTTTACATTTTTCTGCACTTTTAGTCTCAGGGACAATTCTTACTAGAACAAGTAAAAAAAGTGAACCTCCCTACTGGGGAAACAGACAACTATAAAAAAAATGACAAGGTTGCTTACCCCTCCACCTCAAAGCCACTTGAAAAAACTACAAGGTCCATTTGCTACTTAAGTAGAGGGCAGAGGCATCCCTAGGGTTGGTGTCACCCGGTGCGGTAACACTTGGTGACACCCCCTCCAGCGATCCCCGCATAATGGATCAGATCTGCGGATTGAGCATAATGAATCAGATTCCGATCCATTATGCTCAATCCGCAGATCCGATCCATCCTGCGGGGATCATTGGTTTTCTTTACAACTTACCTTTTCTTGGAGCGGGTCCGGTGTCACCCCGTATAGGTTGCATGCCGACGAACCCCGCATGATGCAGGGATCGCTGGCACGCAACCTATACGGGGTGGCACCGGACCCGCTCCAAGAAAAGGTAAATTGTAAACAAAACCGACGACCCCGTGTGGTCGGTGTCACCGGGTGTGGGCCGCACCCCCTGCACCTGCCACGGGACACCACTGCTAGAGGGGCTCATAATTCTCAATGGAGCATAAGTGTGTTGACATCACCACAACTATAGTCCATTGATATGTCAGACCTATAATTATTATACAGGATTTATATAGCGCCAACGGTTTGCTCAGCGCTTTACATTATAGTGGGAGACACTACAGTAACAATACATTTCAATACAAGAGGGATTTGAAGGCCCTGCTCCTTGGAGCTTACAATCTAGGAGGGAGGGGTGAATGGTACAATAGGTAATAACTGTGGGGGATGGAGTGGTTGGAAGAGTACAGGATTCCGGTATTAGCAGAGGGCGGGATAGGCTTCCCTGAAGAGACAGGTTTTCAGTGATCGCCTAAAAGTAAGTAGAGTAGGCGATAGTCTGATAGATTGGAGTACGGAGTTCCAGAGGATGGGTGACGCCCTGGAGAAGTCTTGGAGACAAGCATGGGAGGAGGAGATAAGGGAGCTAGAGAGTAGGAGGTCTTGTGGGGAGTGGACGGTTTGGGTGATATTTAGAGATAAGATTGGTTATGTAAATTGGGGCAGTGTTGTGGGTGGCTTTATATGTCATTGTTAGTGTTTTGAATTTTATCCGTTGGGCAATGGGAAGCCAGTGGAGGAATTGGCAGACAGGGGTGGCAGATACAGAATGGTTAACGAGGTGGATGAGTCTGGAAGCAGGTTCATACCTAGGCAATGACTTGCAGCTAGAGGAATAGTCTGCCGGAGCCTGAGCAATGCATTTTTTCATCATTCAATATGGGTATTATTTTTTTATTTTTTGCAAAAGGTAGAATTCTATTTTAAAGGGAATTTATGTTTTAAACATATTTTTTATGATCGTGTAGAACTACCCCCAAAAGTGCCGCATGGTATGATGGGTCACCTGTCAGTTATGACTTTGTAAACTGCTTTGTCCCCTCTGACACTCCTGGATATATATTAGGATCGCAAAGGGCAGTGTGATTGGCAGTAGGCCAGCTTCAATAAAAAGGTAAAGAATTTAGTAAATTGCATTAAAGTAAATGTGCCAGGTCAGGGGTCAGGCCTGGACACCAGTAGATATAGCAGTAGAGAGGTTCCCAAGTATGCAAGCAGGGCGCCCTGGCTATGTTCTCAGCTGTATAAGGATTTTAGAGAGCTGGGGAGGAGAAACAGCAGCACACTGATTTTCCCAGTGAATGATTGTGCATGGAGGGGGTATCATCAAAAGTCTGATCATTGTAGGAGAGCAAGAAGAGTTCTCATCATAGCTAGAAGACTGACCATGCTGTGTTATAATTCCTAATGTGGTCAATATTTAATAGGAAAGCAGAGGGACTGTCAGGAACACCAGGAATTTCACACAAAGGTAGCAATACAAAAAGAACAGGATACTTTTTCATACAAGTATATGGTACAGCAGGCACATGTCAGGATTATGACATTTTGGGTTGACATATTCTATAACCTAGACTTCAGTCAATACCCACAGCACTGACAAAGAACAACATAGACAGTGAAAGTATAAAAATGACAAAGAACAATCTCACAGTGAATCTCTGCAACAGCTGATCAAGAAAATGTCCCTGAATGCACTCTGTGTATATACCCCTGAACATCAGTATATGTAGGCTTTCCTAGGTGGATACCTCTGAGTGGTATTTGTATACCTAATTTGCAAATCCAAGCCGGCTATTGTTGGAGCCCATCCGTATAGTGACGCACGTTTAACTGTCTCTTTAAGACTGCATGCAGTGCAGTACTGTTGGGCAGTTAAGCAAAAAGGGTAGTCTCCAGTTGTATTGGATTACTTACAGTGAGAACACAAGCATGCCTTAATCCACTCACCAATCCTGGTACACACTAACTTTGTCCTGGAAGCTTGGTGGTCTGCTGTCCTCAGGAACTTGGTCCTGGTAGCTCAGTCCCCATCATTAGGGCCTCTAGGCTCAACTCCAGCTCTAATCCTAGGCTTCTCTGTCTCTGGTAGGTATAGACACACACAGGCAACAGGTCTGTACCCCTCCGGTCTCCAGCAGCAAGAAGTTTCCTGTGGCTCAGTCCTCATCACCCCGGCTCTCACAAGGCTCAGCCCAATGTAGGCATAGACAGCATCAGATCTGCCCACACTGGTTCCCTGTACTGTCTGTCCAGACCTCCCCACATTTGCCTAGGAAAACGCTCAGCTCTCTCCTCCTTTGTGTGCAGGGGATCTCTATACAGTGCTCCTCTACAGAACTACATGTCCTATGTTCTTCCTCTATGTAGCATCATTACTAAATGACTAATCTCAGCTAAGTAGAATATTTTAATCAGATAAAGGCAGTGTTTGCTGTACTGTCCTCTTAGCTACTATATACTGTATATGTCTATACAAATGCTTACAAATCTTACACAATGATGCAGTCATTTTAGACTTTAGGTGAACTGACTGAGGAAATATCCAGGATCAGCACCTACTGCTTTTTATTCAAAAAAGTTAAATCTTTATTAAAAAATGTTACGGTTACTTTGTACTATGACATGTCTGAAATGTTGAAAAGCAGTGCACAAACTGTTGGAGCTATATAAATACTGTGTTATAATAATAGTAATGTATTCATCAAGACAGTAAAGTTACTGTGATTAGTACTTTTATAGCACCCAGATTTATATTTGAACACATTCTAATCCAATTTTGACATTTTCAGAATATTAATCTGAACAGTTAAAGATAACATATTCATATTATCCCTGTAGGTTATTGGCAACCTAGTATCATCTTACATTATATTCACAGAAAAACTAGTATATAAAGATGTATTATACTGTGCTCTTTCTTCTATAAGACAGTGAGTCATCCCATCTATGCAGATACACTCCAGATGAGCCTTCAGAAAATGTTTTGTCCATCTGTATTTCTGCTTCTTTTGACATTTAAATTAACAAAAACAATATGAAAAATCTTTCTGTAACACTGGATCAAATCCAGCAAGCCTGTTCTACTTGAATTGACTGGTCCATTGCTACTTAATTAGAGGCCTGGATGAGGTGTGAAAAATCCACTTTAGAAATGACACTTTTAATGAAGTTATTAAATTAGTGTGGGTTATCCAGGAAAGGAAAAACAAAAAAATGATTTGCTGACATAACAATGCATACAGTAAATCGATAAATTTATGACAATATCTTTCTCTGCTGGAGATTATCTAAGATGATTTACACTGATCAGATATGTTTCTTTATTTGTTCTACGTAAGGCTCCTTTCACAAGAAGGGTCCAATCAGGTCCACCTGTCAGTTTTTCAGGCAGACCTAATTGGACCCTCCATTCAACCTGTGGACCAACAGGTGTAAACAGACTCCATTTACACCTGCCTACCTCCAATCTGATCTGGTCTGCTAAAATATAGCAGAAGGAGATTTGTCCCCCTCCATCTAGGTGGATCTGATCAGAGGGCAGTCGGGTGTAAACGGACAGTGGAGTCCATGCTGTCTTGGACTCGGTCACTTACAGACCATTTTCTGTGATCTACCAGTGAGCCAAATTAATATGAGAATACGTGCACGTGGAAGTAAGACACTGACACTTCGCAGTTTGCCAACTTCCTAAAATTCTGTTTTATTGAGGAACTAACAGTATCATTTATAGGGCATATGATGCAGGCAAAGCATATACATTGATTGGGTGAAAAGTCCACTGGGTTTCTGCGTGTTCTTCCATCCGTGTTGATATCTTCCAATCATTGTCCCCAAAGAGACTCATTCCCTTTTATGGGGGTTGTTTACATTAAAAGATACTTTTCTCCTAATGAGTCACCAAGGGTGAGACTCCGGATGAAGGCGCCATCTTAATTATCATCATTGTTCTGTCAACCTATATCTGATTGTTTACTTAAGAGAGTAAGGAATTTAAAGGGCAAGAAACAGACAGTAGCAAGACTATAAAATTCATCTAATAAAACGTGGACTGTCTATCACAATCCACTACAATCCCCCCTTAAAATGGCTATTTTATTCCTGACTGTCCCTATGTCTTCTGATGTCCTAACTGCCTGGTGGCCCTCCCCTTGGAACTCTTTTAAGATGCATATAGAGCCCCTGAGTGGCTAATCCATCCCTAGAGTCTCGATACGTCCTGAGAAGGCCACAGTCAGGCACTGTCTTTCCCTGCTTATAGTTGTCTGTTGCGGGGGGAAAGTTGTAGCATTCCGTTTTTTTTTTTTTTTATAAGTTTGAAAAATGATGATCAGGGGCCATGGTCTGTAAGGGAGTATAGGATTCCCTTTCTTTACAGGGGAGTTCAACATTGTTATAGTTCAGGAATGTAGGGGAGATCTCGTTCACAGCTTTCCCCATTAGCCTCTTAATGCAAGGGATCACACAGCAGGCGACTATTGCCATTAGAATGATAATAATCAGGATAACCACCCCTGCTTGGGCGAGGGCTTTCTGCCAGCCACTCAGCCATCCAAGCCACTGATCCCAGGGATGTGTAATACCTGAGTTTTCCTTAAGTTCATTTGACAGGTCCTCCAACCTCTTGATGGCCAGTGTCACCTTCCCATTTGGGCCTGTGTTATCTGGGATATACGTACAGCAGGTCTTTGGTATCATTTTACAAACCCCCCCTTTTTCAGCTAATAACATATCGAGTGTCATACGATTTTGAAAGACCATGTTAGAAGTAGCCTCCAACTGCTCTGCTATCCCCTTTAAGGCATCTCGTGTGTAGTTTGCAAACCGTTGTTGATTATAGTAGATGTAGTTTATCCAATCTACATTCTTGTTCTCAGTGATGGAGAGGAATAGGGATTCAAATCCTGCGGCCACCTGGTCTCTGGCCTTGAATTCATCGGGTACCCCCCTTGGAACTCCTATCGCATCTATATAGACATGGGGGTCAAAACTCCCTTGCAGGGCACTTCGTTTGTGCTTGGTTGCATGGGGGGGTTTGGGAGGCCCCTTAAGTAATGGATCTGAGAGGATGTGCAATGGCATTATGGCATGGAGGTGTGGGGATTGGGAGAAGGGAGAGAATGATTAAGGGGGGCCAACCACTCTTTTGAAAGGTATATATCTTTCAGTTGGAACTCACAATGGTGGATTGTGCCACCTCTGGGGTATAACACCCCTAGAAGGTAAGTTCCCTGATCTCCCGGACTCTCTATGGTCAGAGTAAGGGGGATGGCTACAGTGAATTGCTTGTTCATTTTTGTGGATCACCTATCTACTTTAGGGGTAGTAAGTGAGTGTCATTCGGGAAATTAGAGATTTTCCACACCGGTCTTTCCGCTCTACTGCACTTTGTGGCTTATACCCCCAAACCGGTCTCGTGTTCCATCCCACTGATCCCCAGTAGCCACAATCTGCTCCCCAATAATTATCTGTAACACATATATATATTGTGGAGGCAATGGGGACAGTTGTGTTCTTGCACAGGCTATGATTGAAGAAAAATGTTGCTACTTGTGTGTTGGATGAATTATACCAAAACTGGGTGGAGTCACCCTTGTGAGTGATGGCCACCTGTTGGCCCCCTCCCATTTCCACCAAAAAAGGATATGCAACACAATCATTGTGGTGTGGGTGACATGGACAGGGCCTCGTCCTCTGGAGCTGGAACCTTCTTGCAATGTGACGCGTGTATCCAGGTGGACTTTCCCTCCAACTTCACTGAAGTGGCAGTCACCAGGAGCACCTGGAAAGGACCGTCATATCTGGGTTCCAATGTATGTTTTCGCAGAAACTTTTTGACCAAGACCCAGTCTCCAGGTTGTAAAGTGTGTGTTCCTATGTCCGCCTCAGGATCTGGAATGGAGGAGAATACTTGCACATGGATATTAGTCAACACACGTGTCAAAGATATCACATACTTTGTCAATGAGTCAGACTGCAACTGTAATTGTTGAGGATAGTAGGTACCCAGTCTAGGGGCGGACCCAAACAAAATCTCATAGGGAGACAACCCATGACTTCCCCTTGGTGTGTATCTAACGCTGAAAAGAGCAATAGGCAAGCTGTCCGGCCATCCCATGCCTACCTCTTGGGACATTTTTAACATTCTTGACTTCAGGACCCCATTTAGGCACTCTACCTTCCCACTACTCTGGGGATGATAGGGTGTGTGAAACGCAAGTGTGACCCCCAGAGCACCCCAGATCTCTTTTGTGACATTGGCAGTAAAAGCTGGTCCCTGATCGCTTTCAACCACCTCGGGCACTCCATATCTGCAGACTATCTCCGTGAGCAGCTTCTTGGCAGTGGTTCTTGCCGTCTGGTTGGTTACTGCGAATGCCTCTGGCCATCCTGAGAACATATCCACCACCACTAGGGCATATTCAAATCGTCCACTTTTTGGCATCTGGATATGATCTATCTGGATCCTCTGAAATGGATATAGTGCCCTGGCCAGATGTTTGCTTGGAGGTTTCTCAGGTCTTCCGGATTGCACTTGGCACATACAACACAAGACTTACAGAATCTGTCTGTGTAAGCCGTAATTCCGGGTGCCACACAGTATTTACTGATCAAAGAGTTCATTAGCATCTTGGACAGGTGTGACGCTCCATGTGCCCACTGCACTGTTGCCGGATATAAGGATCTGGGAAGCAAAACCTTCTTCCCCACCACCCACAATCCTTTATCCTCAACTGCTCCTTTCTGTATCCATTCCTTCCTTTCTTCTTCTGAAGCGTTATCCTGGGCTTCCTGGAGTTGGTTGTCCTTGGGCTGATGAATTAACACAGGCATCACCTCACTGCACATCTCTTCATCCTCTTCCTGCTCCCTGACCACAGCTTGCTTAGCAGCCATGTCTGCCAGATGATTTCCTTTTGCTTCCATAGTGGTCAATTTACCGTGGGCCTTCACCTTCAATATGGCCACTTGGGCTGGTAGTAAGAGTGCTTCGATAAGGCGGTTGATCGCCTTTCCATGCTTTACAGGAGTCCCAGCTGCCGTGAGAAAGCCCCTAATTTTCCAGATTAGGCCAAAATCAAATGCAACTCCCAGTGCATATCTGGAGTCCGTGTAAATGTTAGCTGTCTTTCCTTTTGTTAATTCCCAGGCTTTGGTGAGGGCCCTTAGTTCAGCCTCTTGTGCAGACATAAAAGGTGGAAGAGGTCTAGCTTGCAGTACCATTGTGTCGGTAGTCACAGCATATCCAGTGTGGTAGGTGCCAGCATTATCTGCAAAGTGGGATCCATCCACAAAGAGTATTAGGTCAGGATTTGATAGGGGCGTATCATGGACTGTTGGTAGGTGTGTAATTTCTGCCTGCATAAGTTCCAAACAGTCATGTACCACATCCTCTGGTGCCATGTCTTCGGTGTCTTCTTCTGTTTCTTCTGCCCCCCCGGAAGAAGGAGAAGAGTTGCAGGGTTTATCTGGGTGCATCTGACCAGGGTGACATGATCAGGTAAAAGAAGGGAGCCTTGCAGTCGCAGATGCCTGGCGGCAGATAGATGTTTTGGTTGGGTTTGGTTCAGTATTGCGGTAATGTCATGGGGGGCCAGAAGTGTGAGTGGATGTCCTAAGACCAAATCTGCCGTTTTATCCAGGAGAAGATGGGCAGCAAAAACAGCCCTCAGACAGGAGGGACCACCTCGTGCAACCGGGTCTAGCCTGCAGGAGTAATAACCCAGAGGCTGGAGGCGACCCCCATGGCGCTGTGCCAGAACTCCTGTTGCATGACCCTGTCTCTCAGCCACAGAAAATTTGAAGGGCTCATCATAATCTGGTAGACCTAATGCAGGTGCAGTGGAGATGGCTTTTTTCAGGCGATGGAAATCAAGTACAGCTTCTTCTGTCAGGAAAAAGGGTTCAGATTTCAGGGCATCATAAAGGGATTGCATCAAGATGGAGGCTTCTGGGATCCAGGAACGACAATAGGAAACCAACCCTAGAAAAGCATGCAGGGTTTTTGGTCCCTGAGGTATTGGGACATTCTAGATAGCCCGTACTCTATCCGGCTTGAGGTGACGAGTGGCTTGGGAAATGAAATGTCCCAAGAAAATGACAGAAGTTTGGCACCACTGTAACTTGTCCTTAGAAACCTTGCAGCCCTGTTCAGCCAGGTGGTGGAGGAGGCTCAGAGAAGTGATTTTTCCTTCAGAGTGGTTGGTGGCACATAGGAGCAAGTCATCCACATATTGGAGCACTATGACTTCCGGGTGTGACTGTTGCCAGGTGCTGAGGATAGTTGTCATGGCCTTTGTAAATTGGCTTGGTGAATTTTGGGCCCCTTGGGGCATAACTCTCCAGGTATACTGTCGGCCAGCATGGGTAAAGGCGAAGAGGTACATGCAGGAGGGGTCCAGCGGAACACTGAAGAAGGCATTTGCCAAGTCAATAACTGTGAACACTTGGGCTGTGGGAGGTACCCCTGCAAGCAGGGTGTGGGGGTTTGGTACAATGGGGGTCTCCAAAATAGTTGCCTCATTGACTGCTCTCAGATCTTGAACCATGTGATATTTGGTGGGCTCACCCTTTGGAGTTCTTTTCTTCACTGGGAAAAGGGATGTATTGCATGGGGACACACGGGGAATTAATGCCCCGTTTTCCAGAAGTATATTGACTTGTTTGGAGATGGCGTCCATCTGGGCTTGATTCAGAGGGTATTGAGGCTTCCGCGGCAATGGTGCTCCAGGCTTAAGCTGGACTAACACTGTAGTAACTTTCAGATGGCCAATATCCTCAGGTCCGGTGGACCAAAGAGTGGCAGTTCCTGTAAGGCCTGTTCTACATGGTCTGGCAAGGGGCGGCCTGAAACTTCCAGAGGATGTCCCTCAATGGGAACAGTGACCTTTGCTAGGGGCCCACTAGCACCATATCCATCAGAAGAAACTGTCATAAGGGGAGTGGACACAGGCTTGCCCCTGTCCTATTGGAGAAGGTTCAAATGTTCTTGGGTAGGACCTGTGCGTGTTGGTCCTGGAAGCGGTGGAGGTGGTGGCATTGCAGACTCTTCCCACCCTGAGTTGTAGTCAGTGAGTCGTCGTGAAAGTCTGGGAGCTCTGCATTCCTTTCTGAAATGTCCTGGTTTTCCACAGTTGAAGCAAATAAGTGGGTTTCTTCTGGAGACCTGCTCTCCAGCCGACAACATGAGTGGTGTCGGCTTCCGGGCCACCTGGGTGGTCTCCAGACCTTTTGCCACTAATAGCAGTATATCCAGGTGGAGGGTACGGTATTCTGGACGGGCAGTGATCAAACCCTTGCAAACAGACTCCTTTAGTCCTGATACAAATGCAGAGGCCAGCATTTGAGTATGTACCTTGTTATGGACACTGAATCCTAGGTCTGTAAACACCTGTGTTAGTCTGGTATGGAACTTTTCCACCGACTCAGTCTTGTCTTGGGTAATGTCCTGCAATGTGGTGGCCTGGTCCGCCAGTCTCTCTCTGGCCCACTGCTGCAACTGGTCACAGAAAGAAATTCCCGAGGCATAAGTGGTGTCCTCATTTGGCTCACTGGTAGATCACGGTAAATGGTCTGTAAGTGACCGAGTCCAAGACATTTGGCGCCCAACGTGGAGCCCGGGTTCTGAACACGGGATCAGCCAACCCAGAGTGGATGAGGGGGACCGTGGAGCATTCCAGACCACCGGAGACTGATCACCTCCGAAAGCGGTAAGTGAATTTTTATGTTTAATAATTCCCTACCTGCGTAGTCTGGAATTGCCCAGCGGGACTACTCACCCGTCTGGCTGTCCGTTGATCAGCAAAGTGACAGGTATACTTGCCCGGGGCTCCTTTGAACCCACCTGTCAGTGTAACGTCATCTACCAGTGTGATATGTCTTGTCTTTTGTGTTGTCTGTGTGTACCAGTGTGATTGGTTGGGTTGTTGTTGATGCGCCAGTGAGGGAGGGGAGAATTACGGCAAAATATTCCTCGTCAGGAGTGGACAGGATACACCCTGATTTGAGAGAGGGTGCCGGGAACTCGCAGTCGCAGTATTGGTGACTGACGAGGGGAACTCGTAGTCGCAGTAATGGTGACTCGAGGGAAAAAAATAACCACAGCCAGGGATTGGTCTTGTGGGGGAAAAAGAAAACTAAGAAAAAAAAAACAAAAAACATTTTACTCCCGACAGGCGTGTCTGCAATACTATGTCATGATCACACTGTGTATGTGGATTAATGTTTGGTGTACACCACGAAAGTGTGGGGATTGGTGAAAGTAGTACAAGTAGTAGTACAGTGACAATCGTAGCTCCTGATATATTGGTTTACAGGGTTAATGTGCATTACTCTCAGTGGAGCTGAAAAATAGGGAAGTCTCTCTGAAGGAGAAGCAGGGGGGGGGGGGGAGTGTTGCGCTTACACTGTCTCACGACACAGCACTTTCAGAACAGAGTGACGGCTTTGGGGACCACCTTAGGGTCCCCGGGAGGGAAGTAAAACAAAATGGGACAGAAACTTATAAAGCCAGAGAACAGTTCGTTTGCTTGTGAACTGGTGGAGGAAGCTGTGTAAAGAGAAGAGAGGGCTTCTAATGAAGCATAACATGTTAAAGACAGCAGAAACTTGGACGGGGGAGTTGTATATGTATATTACAGGAAAGGAGACGTGCCCGGCAAGGCGCCACCCCCCTATGATGATGGCCCGTCCTGGAAGTGCGAGGCATGTGGAAATACAGGAAGGCCCCACCCCGAGAGTTCAGATTTTTGCATACCGTGTAGTCAGAACCTCCGGATATGTAAGGGGTGTTCAGTTAAGAATCCGGGGTGGGAGGAGATTTGCAAGGGATGTGACTGGAAGCTGACTATGCAACATCCGATGCTTCCAACTCAGTCACCTCCATTTCCGCCTCCGGCCCCGCCCTTTCCGCTTCCGCCCTCTTCAAAGATGGCGGCGCCCAGTGAGAACACGCAGAAACCAAGTGGACTTTTCACCCAATCAATGTATATGCTTTGCCTGCATCATATGCCCTATAAATGATACTGTTAGTTCCTCAATAAAACAGAATTTTAGGAAGTTGGCAAACTGCGAAGTGTCAGTGTCTTACTTCCACGTGCACGTATTCTCATATTAATTTGGCTCACTGGTAGATCACGGTAAATGGTCTGTAAGTGACCGAGTCCAAGACAATGCCTGCTCAGTTTTGGCTCATCCACCGGCTCTGCTCTGAACAGCAGAAGATCAGTGGACAGATCCCCTTGTTATCATAACAGAGCCCACCCAGTGTGTAAGGGGCCTAAGTGTAATTCAACTCAGTACGTATGGGCTATGACCCTCTTGCAGATAAATGATTTACTAAACGGGCAAAAATAAGACTGCTTTTACACTGATCCACTGCGGTTTCTCCACAGTGTGGGTGCAGTACAGCGTACCCATGATTTTCATGCATGTTACCTGAGCTTTGCCATAGATTTCCATTGGGTGCATTTTCTAAAAGTGCACCAAAAAGTCATGTGAATCAGTGTGTAAAGGGTCTAATGAATTGTGATATAACTTATTTTGCAAGCTATTGTCCCTACAGCCAGGCTTTTTGTGGCATTCAAGGACTGAAATTGAAAAAGCTAGCATTGCCTTTATTCATCCTTTCCTAATTTTCAAAGTTTCTTGGAGCTGATCTTTGTACTGTAAAACAACACATGCATTACTGTACAGAAATCACATTCCCTTTTATTAATGTATTCATGAACTAAGCTTTTGTTGACTTTTTCATTAGATTGATGACATGCTACACTTTGCCATAACTACAGAGGAGGATGTGAAAGTGATCTATAATATGTTCTCCAAATATCAAAGTTCCATAAAGGGTGCATGGATTTCTATGGTAGCCATAAAATTACTTTTCAACTGAAAATTACTATTCATCCTCTGTGAATGGCTCATAATCCTTGATTTAGGGTAGCATAGGTGTATTTGAAACCAAAACTGTATATCTAAAATATCTCCAAAGTTCCATTGTAGGAAAGAAATACTAGAAGCTCTGGCTCCACTGCAACATTGACAAAATAATGTTCCATTTCAGAAAATGGTCACCGTGCTCTGATGCAGGTGCAAGTCCCTTTAACTCTTGCAACTCCATGGTTTTCTAGACATGCCCATGCAGGATTAGTTTCTCTGCTTCCCTCCTTCAGCTGTCCAGAGAGGCCACACATGAGGCAGAAGAAGCTGGGCAAATTATCTGCAGCCAGTTGAGAGGCCCTCCACCCTCAAAGTCTTATAGAGACACGTGTTACCATGTTTGAATCACAGAGACGTGTGTGAAGAGTCCATGTTTGTGCCACTTTTATAATCTGTTTTGTATTATTCTGCACTGAATGTATACTCTTTGCTGTTTTCACCCTCTTTTACATTATTGATTATAACTTTGCATCTGTTTATTAAACTAAACGTTACAATTACTCTCCGCTCTGCTGCATTATTTAGGCTTTTGCCCATCTTGTTACATTACTCAACTCAGCTGCATCTCATGCTAAGTTAAAGCTGAAGTCCAGCTTTTGGTACACTTTACATAGTTGGTTTGGGCCTAACATGTGAGGCAGCTGAATATGCTGTATAAACTGTACTGTAAGTAGCTGAAACTACATACAGCATACAGCACTGTGTTCTGGGTTTGAGTCAAGACCTTACCATCTCAGACACGGGACACAATAGAATCTATCTGAACTGCGTTCAGCCGCTCATAGAAAGTGATGTATTCTATCAATGAATACAAAGCTGCCACTGACTGGCCTAGTCAGAGGTTGTGACATCAGTCCGTCTCTCTGACTCAGCCAATCAGAAGAATCCTTGTATTCATGAACAAAATACATCGCTTTCTATGAGTGACTGAGGCTCTATTGTGTTCCAGCTCTGTTCCAGCCCACTTGCTCCGGGAACACAGTGCTGTATGTATGTAACCTCAGCTACATACAGTTTATACAGCACATCCAGCTACCTCACATGTTAGTGAGGGACATAGCTCATTTGGGCCAGCTTGGCCCAAATGAACTATGTAAAGTGTACCAAAAGCTGGCCTTCAGCTTTAACAACCGGCGGACACCAAAGAGACAAATCCTAGCGTTTCTCAGGTATGCAGAATTTGCCAGACTTGCCAAAAGCTACAACAAAACAACCACTTTGGTGTAAGGGCTGATAGAAATTCTAAACTATTCTGTACAAAGTCATAAAGTGAATGAAATGCATACAACTGTTGTCTGTGACATTGTTTGAGAATATAGATCCATGGTGTCGGTGTACAAGCTGGTTTTCACATTCTGTTTAAATGGAACAAGAGTAAAAGTACATTTTATTCCATTTACTGTGTGTCTGCAGAAGAGTTTGTGTCTTCTAAAGATTGCACTAGATATGTAATAGGAAATTCCAAAGATGGCCTTGTAATTCATTTATTAGATTTAATATCTTTTTATGCCTCTCACTTTTAATTGTGATCACAATTTGGATGATTATATTCCCTACAGTGCAGTGTGAAATATAATGAGTAGCAAACATCATATTTCATTTTCCTCTGTCTTAGAGGTTTTACATGGATATGATAATTTTGGATATCCGTTTTGGAAACACAGTGTGCTATGGAGAAATTTGGAAAAAGTGAATATGCTTCTGCAACCTAAATCCTAGGGATAGCACTGTGTGTTTCAAAATATATTTTTTCCTAGTTCATTAAAGGTTTTTGTACAAACATGAGCTATATTTGTGGTCTGCAAAAATTGTATGCCCTAAAAAGGAAGTAAAATGGTTGTTGCTTTTTATTGGAACTTTTATGTCTTTAGCACATTCTTGCAGCTACCGAACTGGCCGTCTGAACATTTTCAAATTCTCTTTCTTCTTCCTTTATCTAAAGTCACTTCTTTTTCTGTTCCTGTCTGAAAATTATTGAGGCACCAAAATCTTCAGGCTTCCAAAACTTCTCCTAACCAGAATTGTTATATTTACAAAAACACTATAGAATATGTCTTCACAAAACATTTGAATATTTTGTTGTTGCATAGATATGTGCGTCTGTGTAGAGATAATTGTTTATGGGTCTGGAGTAGTGTACAGTCATGATTGCGTTCAGGGCCACTCATTTGTTCCTGCAGTCAGGTACATGCTCAGATATGTATTTTGTACAGAAGATTCACTTGTTAGACTCTCATTGATTTTTTTTAAGACGTCTGGTGTGGCTGTACGGTATTCTGGGTGCATAAATAAACACCTCTTCACCAGTGTATGGGTCTATGCATTAATGTTAATGAGGCCTTACAGCTGAACTCCAGGGAATCATAAAAACCCTTGCAGTGGTGCTCCCCCTGCACTATAAGGATCGAAGCTGAACTCCAAGTACTATCTTTGTTGCATACTTACATAGGCACATCTTGGACCAATGTAGGAATGCATAGCTCTTACCTGAAGGGCCAATCATTGTAAAATCTGGCACTGCTACGTACAATGATACTGCAATTTTGCTGGTCATGTGTCAACTTGATTTCCCTCTACAGAATGACCACAGGGGGTTGCTTGCTTGGCACTGCAAACATTCAGAGAATTCCTTTTATTTTGTTTCTATAAATATAAGGCATTCTTTCACTATATGAGGTGGAGGGGAGGAGTGGTGACATCACAATTTCTAAATTGTCCAGTCAGAGAACGACTGATTAGACAAACTGGCCTTGCCATGTTACACACATAATTTGCTTTACTGCCTTGTGTTGTACAAATTTAGACAAAGCTATGCTATCTTATATAGTCAGGATATCTGCAAAATGTCAATGGACAATACCCAGTGATGTGCGTGTAAAGGGGCTTGCGAATGGCTTTGTATTGGCCCCAAAGAGTACAAGTCCCTGCACTGCTTCTTCTTACTAGAACAAGAACAACGACCCTCCTGCTTGAGGTTTTAACCCTCCACCATCCTGCGCCCATCTCCTTACCAAAGTCCTTCTCTCGACATACCTGGCCACTGACCTTTATATCTCTAGGAAGGAATGTCCACACAAAAAGTTAGGATTGCTGCACTTCACTGATGTTACTTTAAGATAGCATTACAGTCACATAACATAGGCATACTATCCAGGGGTCACTTGACAGCATTTTGTCATTCACATATAGTGGACAAACTGCAACAGTCACATGTGGAATTAACACATAGTACACTTTAGTAAGCCATCTTCTCTACTCAGTCTCTCTTCTCCTGTTGTCATCAATACTCACTCATAGGGTTCTGGTTTGCCCTAGGCTGTCAGTATCCAGCTCAGTGCTCCTTAAAGGTGGCCCTCAAACAGAATCATTGCAGTTACCTCCGGCATGGATACACTTCTCCCAGGTCCTTCTGGGGATAGCCTCACTCCAGGGAACTGGCCTGGCTTAAAAGACCATTTTCAACCTGCTCTAGCCTCCTCCACCATAAGAGCCAGAATTTTGAAAGCCGGCTCTTTTGGGTGTTGGCCTATTTCTCCCTGTCCTCCAGCCTTGTCCTGAGCCTCCACTTGGCCTCCAATTATTCTCCAGCAGTATTTTTCTTAGTGTTGTGACCAATAGACTGATAGCTTCACATTGACTTTTAACTTCTGCAGACAAGTTCTTTGAATTGGAGTAATGGCCATGGAAATAACAGCTCATTTATACCAAATGTGGCTTTGTTCAGTGTGCAACTCTTTGGGGTGCAAGCAAACTACGTGACATTTTAAAAACATAGTTCAGGGTATTGCATCATTTCTCATCATAGCGAACTGCATTTTTCTACTGCATTTTGAATATTGTCCATGCCGTCATATGAGCATTTGAGGAACACTGCATCTGAAAAAGTCACAGCAATACTACATGTGCTTTCAATTGCATTGAGTATGAATCAACCCTGACAGTCATACAGGAGGCAAGAACACTTGCTTGTATAACAATTTGGCTGACAACACAATGTCCCTAAACTCTGGCTGTATATAAGACAATAATGCTGTATTGTACTTGTACATTGTACTGTAATGGTCTTTTTCTATCAGCTCTTGCATTTTTTTAATAATTTTCTGTTATAAAATTGGGGTGGAAATCAACCTGTTTGAAACTGGTAGACTGTTGAAACCATGAGCAATATATTTCTGCAGACAGAAATAGAAGATGGGGGAAACATCCTGTTAAATGTAATGCTGGTCATAAACATAAGAAGTCTGCAAAAATTTTAAATCTTTTTATCAACTTTTGACTGAAAATACAATTGCATAGAACTAAACTGTCTGCAGAAACATATCAACCATGGTTTCAACAATCTACCAATTTCAAACAGAAAATTATAATGATAGTCATCTTGATTGATTTCCACCCCAATTTTATAACAAAAAATTATTCAAAATCAATGCAATTTGTTTTATCAAGAACTGATAGAAAATGACCATTACAGTACAACGTACAAGCACAATACTGCATAGCTGTCTTGAGTTGCAGGAAAGAAAATCACTTGATTCCACCATCAACACAGTCAGTGTTGATGGGGGAATCCCTCCAGCGGGCTATTGTGATTACTGCTAGCGGCACAGCAATTACTGCTAGTGGCACAGTGATTACTGCTAACAGCTATAACAGCAAAAGTCTGACAGGCTGGTTGTACCCAAGATGATTGATCAATCAACTCGGGTACATTCAGCCAGTCCCTGTTGAACCAGCTGAGATTCGAGTCGTCTATGACCAGCTTTACACCCAGAGGAGCTAGTTTAAGAACCACAACAACAGCTGTCTCTGCTATTACAGAACAAACTGGCAAATGGATCTCCAAGCATCAGCTATTTTCCTTTTATAATATTTTTTTTTCACGCTGATAACTATACCCAGGCAATACGCAGAGTTCATGTTAGATATCCCTCCTTAAAGAGACAATACAGTGATAGTCTACTGAAAATTCCTACTCAACAGCAGAGGCAGACTGACAACTCATGGGGCCCCTGGGCAATAGGGGATCATGGGGCCCCTGTGTCCTTGCCCACATTCAAAAAAGCCTATAAAAAAGGTACCAGTGGCATTTCATGGGGCCCCCTACTGACCCCGGGCCCTCGGGCATTGCCCAAGTGCTCAAATGGTCAGTCCGACCTGCTGAACAGCATCACTGGCACATGAATTTTGATTACCTGGAGCTTTGCTCATCTGTTTGGAGTTCCAGAAATCATAAAGCAAACCTGTGCATTGCTCATTTTGGGCATAACAAAGGCTTGCCTTAATCCACTACTTCTCAACAACCCAACAAATCAATACCCAATACTTCCAGGCATTGAAGAGCACATAAAGCACTCTGTTTGATAACACAGAACCAATCAGCGACGTGACACAAGAACACAAGAATTCATAGTCCTGTGTAAGCAATGACCCTAGCAACTAGCTTATACAAGGATTTCCTGTTGTTGCTGGCAGTAGAGTGGCAGAGTAGTGAAAAGTGTATATGTTGCTGGGGATGGCTAAAATTAAATGAACATGTTGTTTTGTGCTGTGTGGGCAAATCATGGGTTCCATTTAAAGGATTTTTGGAGTTTCCTTGCCTGAATATTAGTAGCCCATCACAAGCTTTTTTTTAGTACTAAAAAGCACAATATCCTATTGAAAGCTGGTGAAATTGCACTTGCCTGACTTCAGTATAAGGAAATCCAACTGGTTGCCAAACGTTACTTTATTCTGAACATCAACATGCTTTTTTAACTGTCTTACTGAATAAGACTGATGGTGTCAGTTTCTGATAGCCTAGTGGAATTTTTACTGACAGTGCCAGTTACCCTCTTGGAATATTATTTGGAAGACATTACTAGCTTAACAGACTTTCTTTTCTATTTCCATCGCATAAAAATATACCCTGGTAACCTTGCAGATTTCTTATTGCCAGTACCTTGTAGCTTATAGGAAAATATTACGGACCAGCCCCAGTAGCCTAATGGGAAAATTATAGTGTCTCTCTCTCTCTCTAGAAACTAAGTGGAAAAAGTCCACTGTGATTAATACTGATATAGTTTATATAAAAATAATCAAATAATAGCACAGTAAAGGTTTTCCATGCTTGAGCAAACATCAGAGCATACTGATATACAGTGGGCTATTCATGTTACAGCATTCTGTTAATATCCTCATTGCAAATCATTTTGTGCAAACACAGCTTTCAACACTCCCACTGCCTTATTCTTTGCGCTGATATAGGTAGCTTTAAAACATAAATAAAGGCAAGGCAAAGATCACGCATAGAAAATAAATTTGGAGAATGTCTCTGAAAACTAAATATTTCATATGTTTGACAAGAATTATCAAATTAAATTTAAACTTACAGTATGGCTATATTACTCAGGATCCAAGTACAAGCCAAAATGAACCTGTTAGTCAAATAAAACCAAAAGCATAAATAAATGAAAAAAAACAAAATCATGATACAGTTTATTGTAGTTTACTAGTCCTTAGGAATGGTGACTGATTTAGTTTTATTTTCTCTAGATTTTTTCTCCAGACTATTTTCCTTTTTTCGTACCTGGTAATTCTGCAAGTAACACCACTTACTGTCATTGGGTGGCTATGCTCACTCCTCTCCTGTATCTCTGGAGGGAGCCATGGTTGCCACCCAGGTTGGACATCAAACATGTCTTTGTTCATGTCCAGTACATAGGGGATAAGGGGAATAGTAGCTTACAAATGAAAGATGAGATTATTTTGTTCTCTCTTCAGCTCATAGGAAGTGGAAAGGACACTGCATGTCTGGCAAGATCAACAGGTATTTTTCTGTATACTGAAAATGTTCATAGTTTGCAAAATATCATATTTTACTCATCTTTAAGTTTATTGAAGGATACAGGAATACAGTAAATTATGAATGTGTGGTTCCTTCAGGATGTGGACACTGGCAAACAGGAAAAAAAAATGAATGCCATCCTAATATACTGTATATGCCCTTAACAGTCACGCCTCAGCTCTGTCGTTTTTTTGCTTCAGACTTATCTCCCTCATTGGACTGCAGAAAAACAGATTTTAGAATAAGTACTAAAATTCCTGTTTATCATCCATTGAGGAACACAGGGATATAATAAATCACAGACATGTGCAAAAACAATGCAACTGAGGGGTGAGCAACAGCCACTGGAAGATTCAATGTGTAGATCTAACTAAATGAGCATCCAAAGGAATACTATTATTATTATACAGGATTTATATAGTTCCAACAGTTTACCCAGTGCTTTACAATATAAGGGGGGGGCAGTACAATTACAATACAGTTTTATACAGAAGGAATTGGAGGGCCCTGCTCGTGGAGCTTACAATCTAAAAGGAGAGGAGCTGGTACAAAAGGTAATAGCTGCAGGGGATGATCTGATGGAGGTGACTCAAGTACAGTTCTTAGGTAGAGGTGGGGTCTACTCCCCTGAATAATTGAGTGTTCAAGGATCGTCTAAAGGCGGACAGGGTAGGAACTAAATGGACATACTGGGGCAGGGAGTTCCAGAGGATTGGAGAGGCTCTGGAGAAGTCCTCGAGGCAAACGTGGGAGGAGGTATATATAGTTGAAAGGCCAATGAAAAGATGGGGTAGCAATATGGAAATTGTTACTACAAAAAAAGGTACTAAGAATGAATCTGGTGTTTCAGAATAGGACAGATAGCATCACTAGTGGAGACTGTTATTGGTAAGGGAATGGATCTCAACAATAAAGTGGAGGAGAATCCAGCAGCCACCCTAAGGAGACAAAAGGTGAGGAGAGGCTGACAGCAAATGTGGTCAACAAAAACAAGAATATTTGTAAAGAATTATCAAAGCCTAGGAAACATAATTCTTAACCTTAAGGAGCGATAGTTGGACAATCTAAAGCAGCGGTTCTCAACCTGGGGGTCGCGACCCCTTTGGGGGTCGAACGACCATTTCCCAGGGGTCGCCTAAGACCATCGGAAAACACATATTTCCGATGGTCTTAGGAACCGAGACACCGCTCCTCTGACTCAGTCGATGTGTGGGCGGGATGACACGCTGCCCTGTCACCTGGCCACACCTCCGGGATCCCTCAACAACTCCGCCTCCTCGCCGCTGATTGGCCACTGGAACTGTAGCTCAGGAGAGGCACACAGGCGGCCAATCACCGGCGAGGAGGTGGAGCTTGGAGAGGAGGAGCCGAGCGGCAGCGCGCGTAGATCTAAGAAGATCGAGGGAACTGCCGGAGTAAGTGAAGAGGAGAGCGGCCAGAGAAGGAAGACAGCTGACAGGTAAGTGAGAGAGCGAGCCCAGGCTGGAGCAGGGGTCAGCAAGGTAAGTATCATTGGTGTCAGTGGGAGGAATAGTGCCCCATCATTTGTGTGACTAATACCAACAATGGGGCACTATTTCTCCCACTGACACCAATGATGGGGCACTATTTCCTCCCCCCCCCGCACTGACACCAATGATGGGGCACTATTCCTCCCCCCCACTGACACCAACGATGGGGCACTATTCCTGCCCCCCACTGACACCAACGATGGGGCACTATTCCTCCCCCCCACAGACACCAACGATGGGGCACTATTCCTCCCCCCACTGACACCAAGAATGGGGCACTATTCCTCCCCCCACCGACACCAACGATGGGGCACTATTCCCCCCCCGACCCCAAAGATGGGGCACTATTTCCCCCTCCACCACACTGACATCAATGATGGGGCACTATTCCTCCCACTGACACCAATGATGGGGCACTATTCCCCCCACTGACACCAATGATGGGGCACTATTCCCCCACTGACACCAATGATGGGGCACTATTCCCCCACTGACACCAATGATGGGGCACTATTCCCCCCACTGACACCAATGTTGGGGCACTATTCCCCCCACTGACACCAATGTTGGGGCTCTATTCCTCCCACTGACACCAACGATGGGGCACTATTCCCCCCACTGACACCAACGATGGGGCACTATTCCCCCCAATGACACCAACGATGGGGCACTATTCCTCCCAATGACACCAACGATGGGGCACTATTCCCCCCACTGACACCAACGATGGGGCACTATTCCCCCGACTGACACCAACGATGGGGCACTATTCCCCCGACTGACACCAACGATGGGGCACTATTCCCCCCACTGACACCAACGATGGGGCACTATTCCCCCCACTGACACCAACGATGGGGCACTATTCCCCCCACTGACACCAACGATGGGGCACTATTCCCCCCACTGACACCAACGATGGGGCACTATTCCCCCCACTGACACCAACGATGGGGCACTATTCCCCCCACTGACACCAACGATGGGGCACTATTCCCCCCACTGACACCAACGATGGGGCACTATTCCTCCCACTGACACCAACGATGGGGCACTATTCCTCCCACTGACACCAACGATGGGGCACTATTCCTCCCACTGACACCAACGATGGGGCACTATTCCTCCCACTGACACCAACGATGGGGCACTATTCATCCCACTGACATCAGTGATGGGGCACTACTCCTTCCACTGACACCAATGATGTGGCACTAGTCCTCCCACTGCAAAATTACAGTTATGAAGTAGCAACGAAAATAATTTTATGGTTGGGGGTCACCACAACATGAGGAACTGTATTAAGGGGTCGCGGCATTAGAAAGGTTGAGAACCACTGATCTAAAGTATTAACCAGCAAGCAGATGGCGTTTGAAACAGAGTACCCTTAACCTTTGGATGCAGGAAAAGGAAATCCTAGAGAATAGCCCTCTCAAACGAGGGTGGAGTATTAAGTCCCTTTTAAGGAAGGGTTGAAGTGCTGTACACACCCATATAAAGGCAAGGGTACACAAAAAAGAAGTGAGGATACACAGTAATGTAATAAATGTACAGGGACCTCCGAACGCAGTAAAGAGAAGGAGATCTTCCAACTCACACCAGTAAATGGCAGAAAGATGTGACAGTCACAATACAACCAGTTTGTATTTTTAGAGTGACTTCATTGACCAAATATTGTCATTTCAAAGCTGTCATTGCCACTGATAGGCAAAATTTTAGGCAAAAAAAAGTATTTTTTGCATTTCAAAACATGGTCAGTTACGTCACCTGGGAGCCCTTGCCACTTGATTATATCAGCTGTCATCAGTGTAAGTTGTCAGATGTTGGCGATTTGTTGTTCTTTTTTTGGGCGGGTCTGCAGGAATCCTGCATCATGATAGACATGGATCTTCATTGCTGGACTTCATTGTTAAAGGTAACTTCCTGGTTCAGATAAGCCCCCCACCCGCAGCCCATACAACCACCGGGCCAGGGTTGTGGGGAAGAAACCCTTGTCCTCATCAACATAGGGACAAAGGTTATTTGTCAGGGGGATGCTTCATTGTAAATCTGTAGTCACCAATTACATTACCCACCACCTGTAGACTCACTGAAAGAAAAAAAAATGATGCGCTGGGACCAGACAGGCAGCTCCACAATTTGTCATCAGCTAAATAAGGCAAGAAGGAGGAAAAGTGGTGGCATCATTTATAAAATTTGTCCACGGCCATATTTGGTAAATGCCATTGCCTATATATGGCAATTGATCATATCTGGGCAGTAATGTCACTGCTAGCCCTGCCTCTTTGTTTACATGGCCAGGGATTCCCAGCCATGTAAGCCAATGAGCTGGTAATAGTAGTTGCTAGGGACTGTGCCCACTGCTTTCTTGGGAACCATTGACACTGGGAAGCTGTCATATATAAAAGTGGTAGAAATCGAACTGGGGGCTGAACGGGTGAAAATTCATCCCATTGGCTCATTCCTAATAGACATTCCATTTCTAGAGGTCATAACAAGATATCAAAACTTCAAAAATCAGTGGCCTGCCACCCTCTCTCTTTAAGGCACTCCAAAACATCTTATAGATCACTAACATCCCAGCTTACAGCAATTTTCATTGCCTTCACATGCCTTATTGAGGAGTAATCTCATAATAGTCTGTGCTGAAGCAGAGGCAGCAGCTTTTTGTATTGAGAGGGAAGTGGTTGTTAATGCCAAAGCTGTGAGAATACAGACAGATAAACAAGCTGCACGAGCACAGGTTAAAGCAAAAAAAAAAAAAAAGAACAATCTGCAATGATTCAAGTAGAGACTGAGACTGTACAGGCTGAGACAGAGGCACAGCTAGAAGTCCTTCAAACAAAAAGGAAAGAAGCATCAGTCCTAGCAAAGCTAAGAATTTTGGAACAAACTGTAGAGGAAGAAGTCCATTGCTCTTTCTTAGCTACACCTAATGACCCTGCCAGATGGACCTTGCAATTCATCTTAAGCCAGAACAGTGAAGACACAAAAGCACAATGCTTCTGCTCTTAAGCAAGATACTGCAGTGATCAACCATACAGGTCAGCCAAGTACTTTGGGTATTCCTCTGCCTCCTAAGCTGCTAATACCTCATGCAGTGACCTATGAGCCATCACAAACCCTCCTGAGCCCAGATCACCAGATTGCCTTTAAGTATCCTGAGACTAGATATGCCCTTCTTGAGACTCATGCTACAAGACCACATGTACCCACTACTACACAGCGATAGTAGATTAATACCCACAGTGATGAACCAACTTTGGCTGTTCAGTTATTCAAAGGAAAGCCCAAACTTTTGCTCATGCAGCCCACTATTCATTGAAAATCCTACAAAGAAGCTCTATTTCTACCACTCACATTTTTTTTGCTTGCGGTACCCTCTTAAAATCCACACCAGAACTTCAGCATACCATCCATGCAGGAGCTTGATCTGCTAATCGAATGGTTAGGGCCACAATGATGGGACTGTGTCAAAAGGCTAAAAAATGTTTGTGCCCCACCCCTGCCCTTTTCACAAACTCATGACAAAGGACCAGACAATCTTACGCCTTGCTGTCACTTGCATAACACTGCCACTCTCAGCTGCACCCTTCACAAAGATTTTGCAACTCATGAGACCACAATCTATGTGCCAGCAGTCTGAGAGCGATTGTCACTGGGTTAGGTTAATTACCCAATTAACCATTCAAACTCCAAACTGCCACCAGATAGTTTTTGGACTATCAACCTTTCACAATGTTAGCAAGAACAAATGTGAACACAAAAAGTCTGTAACACACACTGTCACCACAAATAAGTATATTCAGAGGATTATTATATACAGTAGCACTCTTCAAGAGACAGGGATAATTTAGTTTGCATTAAAAGCCTTAGAGATAGTTTTAACACTTTTCAAAATAGGGTTTATTAATGTAAAGTCAATTGGTGCAATTAAAATATTTACAAAAAGGGATGTTACAAAGAAATAAAGACAACAATATTGCAACAGAGAAATACAAGAAAGGAGTTAAAAAGGTAGAATACTTGCAAAGTCCTTGGTTTTAGCAGCGTCCAATTATCCAAGCAAAAACGCTGCCCTGGCTCTAACGTCTGTTAAGATGTTCTTTAGTTGATGTTAAACGAGAGCTTCATTACTAGATCCAGTCAGTCCTTTTCTATGACATCAAAGGGATGTCGCCCGAGAACAACTGATCAATCATCCGGTTTAAGGGATGGGTGCTAGGAGGTCACCAAATTTATGACCAAGTCCCAACTCCAGTTTCATACTAATATTACAACTTCCAATACGCGCAGGTGGTATTCTAGCAACTGGCAGATTATTATTCAGAATTGTATTTCGAACTCAGGGATACCAAACACAGCATACTTTTGTCACCCAGGAGGGAAGATACTGCTTTATCCCCTTTCTTATGTGCTAACATAGTCATGTATGACCTTGATTTGTTTGGTATAATATTTCCTATTCAAATATATATATATATAATATTAATGTACCCTGTTCCTGTTGAAGTTTATGAATTGTATGTGGAATTGTTACATGTGGAATAGACGTTTCATGGCACGCTCTGCATTCCTAGAGCCTCAATGGCCTTAGAGGTCATGTGTGACTGCTTAACTGAGTTATTATTGTTTTACAATAGGGCAGAGGAAAGTGTTTTCCATGGTTTGTGGAAACAGACATCCTGTCAAGACTAATTAGCTGTTTACAGCCCTGGCCAGCTCTGTTTTAATTAAGATAAGAGGTACTTTTGAAATTTGTTAAAAGCTACAGCTACAAATTCAAGTTTTCAGGAGGAGGGGAGGAAGATTATTGCTCATGAAAAACAAAAATGGCTGTCGTGTACAGGTTCCATGTCTCTATTGTGCACAATCGTTAGAACATTCACATTCACAAACCAAGTAAAGGCCTTAATCTTGCATGGGAGAGATTAGAACAAGCTTTATTTAGAAGATTGTAGGACTTTCCCAAATCATCCAACAGAGACAATCAGAAGTTCAAGGAGCTGAGTAATCATCTTCTTGAACTAGAAGCATCCAATTTCTTCAAGTTCATGCTTACACCACTGACAGCTCATCATGCCAAAATATTTATTTCTTCACAAGGATACACATGCCAAGGGATTCCTTGAGCCTACTCAAGGGACTACTCCACCTTTGCTATCAAGGGACAATGCAAGTCTTGACACCTTTGAGAAAGTCACTTTCAGGAATTTCTGTTTCAAGCCTACATTGACAAAGATTCATCAAAGAGTTCAACATTCAATGGACTTATGCATTTATTGTTGTTTAGCATATTTCTGTCCTGTCTTCACATTTTTCAGGTACAGAAGACAGCATCATCTGCATCTATGGTCTATATTGTCTGTAACTTTTTCCAGTCTATTGCACATTATAGTATAGTGGTATTCACTGATACAAGGCGAAGAGTGTGCTATCTTCAGCAGTCTGTTTATTGTTGTTATTGCCATGTTTTTTGTCTCAGTACAGTCTACTTTTTCTCCCCCCTCCTGTTTTGCATTACAAAGTATAACCCTTGTTTAGATATTCCCTGCTTCCCCATGCTCCCTGATTATTTTCACCTTTTGCCTAATGGTGTACAGTGCTCCCTATTGAGTTAAGAATAATATTGTTCTGGAAGAAATGTTCTGGAAACATCTTTGGAACTTGCCACAACTGTACTAAACTACATGGATTTTCTTTCTGGGAGAACACTGCCTATGGATTCTACCCCTAAAGGCTAGTACACACAATCAGAAAATTGTACCAAAAATACTGCTTTCAAAGCAATCATACGATAGTCTGATCGTTAGCATACAGTTCCTCCGAAATTATTTGAAGGGACAAACACGAAAAGGTTTCTCGTACAATACCAGATCGTACGATTTTCATTTAATCAGTACAGTTTTTGCTCGAAAATACAATACAAATACATTTTATCACTTCCAAATTTTCTTTCTGTCATACAAGAATTTAATTAACTTTAGTAACCTCTTCACTTTCGATATGAGACTAGCATCCAAAAAAAAAACAGACGACCATTCTTCCAATATTCTCATTGTATGTTCAGGGCTTTAGGCAGATTGCCATACTGTCTGTATAGTCTCACATATGTGGTATCCCCATACTTTGGAAGAATAGCAAAGAATGTTTCAGGGTGTGATTCTAAGTATGCCCATGCTGTGTGAGAAATATATTCGTTGACAGTTCTGTGTGAAAAAATGTGATCTTCAGAAGACTCACCATGCCTCTAATTAAATACTGTATATTGGAAGGTCTACTTTCACTTTGTGCACTTCAGGGGCTCAAGAAATGTGATAGGTAGTCAGGAAATCAGATGCATTATTTATGTCCCTTGAAAGCCTGAAGGTGCTCCTTGCATTTTGGACTCCTCTATACGTCTAGGCAGCAAAAATGTTTCACACATGGGATATTCACATAATCAGGAGGAGTGGAAGAATGTTGTAATTATGTCATGAGTGAAAAATAACTTGTTAAAAAGACAACTTTGTTACATTACAATCAAATTTTATTTACTTACTTCATTTTTTACTGTCCTGGCTTTTTAGGGCCTCAAGAAATGAGATGCAGTCAGAACATTGGGGTTGATAAATTTCAAAATGATATATACCATAATTTATAGACTCTATTTCACACAGACTAAATAAAATGCACTTACATGTTTGTTTGTTTTTTTACCAAAGAAATGTAGCAGAATACATTTTGGCCCAAAATGTTTAAAGAAAGATTATTTTTTGTAAAGTTTTATATCAGAAACTAAAGGAAATTGTTTGGTATTTTTTAATTTATATAGTGAGAAATACAAAACCCAGTGGTGGTTAAATACTGCCAAAATAAATCTCTGTCTCAAAAAAAATTTCATTTGGGTACAGTGTTGCATGGCTGAATAATTGCCATTCAAACTGTGACAGTGCTAAAAACTGAACAATGGCCTGAGCAGGAAGGGAGTCAAACAGTCCGTCCTTGAGTTGGTTAAAGCAAGAATGAGACAGCACAAAATTCTGTGGGCTGTCAGGCTTGCAATGAACAGTACTTCACCCAGCCAGCAGTCAGAGCATTGTGGGTCTACTGATTTAAAACATTAAAACAAACTTTTTCAACCAGGGTGCTGAGACACCTGGAGAGCCTCATGGGTTCTTCAGGGGTGCCTTGGCAAAATGCCTAAAAATTGCCCCAATTTGCCAAAAAAAGTGTGTACAAGCCATCAGGTGGATCAAGTGTGCCTTTTTGTTACAGTCACAATTTTTTATTGTGCAACATTACAACCTTGGGCATCATACGGGCCAGCCACCAGCGTCCTAACAACTGCTGACATCATAATTTGATAAGGAGGGTATCTGGCTCCTGCGCAACATCCTTGTATTTCCCCACACCTACCTGTCAGCATTGAGGCCATGTTGGCTGCATGGGGGAGAAAAAAAATTAGGGAGAAGAAATGTTGAAATAGTAGTCCATACCAGTGTGCAAAAGTGAATTTTCTTTGGAAGAATAAATGATCTCTAATATTGGGTGTCCTATGTGTATGGATGTTGCTGAAATATGTAAAAATATGAGTTTAGCTTTTTAAATTTTAAAATGGGGTGCCTTGGGATTGATTATCATTTTAAAGGGTGTTTTGACTGGAAAATAAGTTGAGAAACACTGCATTAAAAGCTTCTAATCTGAGGTCTGCATTTTTATTTGCAGTAAATGTTGAGGAGGGTCTTTTCTAAATTATATTGTGTAAACCAATTTAACTAGTTGCCGACTGCAGATAGCCGAATGACGGCTGCACTGCGGCCGGCCAGTTCTGGGTGGACGTCATATGACGTCCTCCCAGAACGCGCTCTCCTGCGCGCCCCAGGGGGCGCGCACGTGGTGATCTCCATGATCGCTGTGTCCTACGGACACAGCTGATCACGTGATGTGGTAAAAGGCCAATCACAGCGGCCTTTTACCATGTGATCAGCCGTGTCCAATGACATGCTGATCACAGGGAAATGCAATTGCCGGTTCTCGGCTGCACTTTCCTCACGCTGTCAGATCGTGAAGAAAGTACTGCCGAGAACCGGCAGTTGTCACAGCGAGGATCGGCACCGATCATCAGGGCACTGATGATCAGTGCCCTGATGATCGGTGCCCAGCAGTGCCACCCACAAGTTCCGCCCACCTGTGCCCAGCAGTGCGCCCACTAGCTCCGCCCACCTGTGCCCAGCAGATCACCCACCTGTGCCCAGCAGTGCACCCACCTGTGCCATTCTGCAGTGTCACACACCTGTGCCCAGAAGTGCCACCTACCTGTGCCCAGCAGTGCCACCCACCTGTGCCCACCCACCTGTGCCCAGCAGTGCCACCCACCTGTGCCCACCCACCAGTGCTGCCCACCAGTGCCACCCACCAGTGCATCCCAGCAGTACTGCCAGTCAGTGCCACCAGTCAGTGCCCAGCGGTTGTGCCAGTAAGTGCCGCCAGTCAGTGCCCAGCAGTGATGCCAGTCAGTGACGTCTATCAGTACCCATCATCAGTGTCACCTATCAGTGCCGCCTATCAGTGCTGCATATTAGTGCCGCCTATCCGTGACACCTCATTAGTGCTGCCTATCAGTGCCGCCTATCCGTGCCACCTCATTATTACTGCCTATCAGTGCCCTTTAGTGCTGCCTATCAGTGCCCATCAGTGCCGCCTATCAGTGCCCATCAGTGCTGCCTCATCAACGCACATCAGTGAAGGAGAAAAATTACCTGTTTGAAAAATTTTATAATAGAAACAAAGAAACTTTTTTTTTCAATTTTTTTGCACTTTTTTTGTTTATAGCGCAAAAAGTAAAGCGCCCAGTGGCACCAAAAGAAAGCTCTATTTGTGAGAAAAAAATTATCAAAATTTCATATAGGTACAATGTTGCATGACCACGCAATTGTCAATCAAAGTGCAGCAGTGCTGAAAGCTGAAAATTGGCCTGGTAAATAAGGGGGTATAAGTACCTGGTAGGCAAGTGGTTAAGACTACATTCACATCTCATTGTTTGTGATGTGGCACAGTTGTTGTGCAGTGCATTTTAGGCATGTTTAGATCATTTAACACATGTTTAAGCAACATTTTAAAAGTATTACCATTTGTCCCTGTGGATGGTGTATCATGCTGGAAGCCACAACAAAGGTACAGCAAGCATATTTTTAACACACTGCACTATTTTCAGAGGTATGAAGACTGCAGCCATTACTGTAGTAGTGGCAACTAATACAGGGATCTCGTATATATGGAATATGCATACTTACATTGGTCCTAGCTGGACTACCAACCATACCTGGAGATCAGCTTTAATACCAAAGAATTTACATAAGCTTAACTGCGTTAAAAGATCCTGCGCCTTGCTCATGTCTAGCCCCAGTGAAGAGGAATCTCCATATCCTTCTATATGCATCAGTAAACAGATTGAGTTGAAGTTCTACATTTTCATCCTAATATTTCTCTTTGAATCTGATGAAAAATAGGGATATATGAATCTGCCTGGGTTCAATTTACAGGGTTTTTTTTAACCCCACCTGAAATATACAAAAAGCAAACTTACCTGTGAATCCAATTGAAGTCTATGAGGGGGATAAAAAAAAAATCCACACTTCATACAAAAGGCCATTGGTAAAGCAGTTTCATGATCTAGTTTGCGAGCTTCTTCTTTCGCATTACCACACTGCATTGTCTTAAATGTTTAATAAAACCTGAAAACATATATAAAATATAACAACACATTCCCTGAAATCCTCAAATATTTCCATAATATTCTCAATATAGACTTTAGGTATGTGTTTGGTAGAAACTTGCTAGTGTCAGGACAGTACTCAAGCACTTGAATAGACAGCAAATAAAAAGAGAGAAGACAGGTTTATTCTTGCTATAAACAAATGTATTATCTGATAGACAATTGCCACAAATATGCCACAAACTGGCCAGCTTGGTTAAGCTGCAATATATGAGGAGACACATAGCAAGTTTTATCTTGAAATAAAGATTAGACTGTAATATTTGACAGACAATAACCACAAACATTGTACAGTAGGTAAGCAGCTTGGTTAGGCCACAATATAGGTGGGTGAGATAAAACTAGTTTTATCTTGAAATAGAATTTAGATTGTATATTTGACAATAGACAATAAACACAAATGTTATACTATGACTGGACAGTGCAACTCCAGATGGCATTAGAGTTTAGCTGTCATCTGGAGCTCCTAATCAAAGCTACAACCCTCAAGTCTGGTATATAATTTGGGAGGGTTACTTCATGTCTGAAGGGCCTGGTATGAATTATGAGGAACCTGCCAAGCCATTTTTTAAACTATCCCCTTCTCCTTGGTTTATATATATTCTATTTTAATGGGGTGTGAGATTCCCCCATAATTTATGCCAGGCCTTTCGGGTCTTGTATGAATTTTAAGGGGAACCATCAAAAATTGAAATATGTGTGAGATCCGCTCATATTCTATATCAGTGTTAAGCCTGCCTCTAGCAATGGTGGTCAGGCATTATAACTGGCTTCTGTATTCTTCTATAGGAGCCCCCTTTCCCATAAGGCAAGCAGCCCTACCGGTACTCAGTTGTCCCCAGGTCCTATACACAATGCTATAGTGCCTGGCTACCATGCCGAGGCAGGTGCGAACCAAGAAAAGGGACCAGGTACTTGTCAGATGGGTCTAGTGACAGTCTGGATTCAGGGCAGGCAGTGTTCAAAGAGTAGTAAGGGTCAAATCTGTGGTTAAAAGGTAGGCTGAGTTATGAACAAGATCATCAACAAGGGAATTCAAGCTAGCTTGCAGGGCAGGACAAAGGTGAAGGTCAAGGCACCGGAACAAAGCAGCAAAACAGGGAGCTTGAAACATGTGGGCAAACACTATCCCAAGCATGACACCAAGTGCTTAACAGGCTTAAAACAGGTTTGAACACAACTCAGAGGCTGTGTCTAGCAATCGTTCTGCAGGTGGACAGCCCGTCAGAAGGAGTGCAGCTCAGCCAAAGATGCAGGAATGAGAGCAGCAGCTACCATGGGTAAGGAGGATTACATGTCCCCGAAAACCAAGCTCTTCTGGTCTGGCATGAATTGTAAATGGGATCCCCAACATTAAAGTATCTTGTCCCCTTGCTGATGAGGACAAAGGCCTCTTCCCTACAATCCATGTGGTTGTGGGAGTTTGCGGGTGGGGGGCTTATCAGAATCTGGAAGCCTCCTTTAACAATAAGGGGGCACCTAGATACCCATGTAAATGAGTATGGAGTATATAGTAGAAACAGAAGAGTGATGGCAGAACAAAGGCCAAGTGGTCCATCGAATCTGCCCCCTTTTTTTCTCTATCTATATGTTTCTGGGGGTTTTTTTTACTTTTTTTGTCTGTGTATAGATATGTTTGTCCCGAGCATTTATTAATCCTTTTACTGTTTACTGACTCACTACCTCTTCTGGAAGCCTGTTCCAAGCATCAACTACTCTTTTGGTAAAGTAATACTTTCTAAAGCAAAAATAAAAAAACAGAGACACATTTTGACAGGTTCAGCTTCATTAAACTCCAGCTAACCTTGAACATGCAGGATTCACCGTGAACCCATGATAGCAGCAAACCCCCATTGCAGACCTGTTTTTACAAATCACAAAGTGTATTTTTAAACAGTATAATACCACATGGACCACAGAACCACATATGTGATCCATAGTCATAATATCAAGTGAGTAACCATATAAAAGACTAAGCATCATTAGTCTATGGTCAGCACTGTTATGCACAGTGTAGTGCATTTTTTTTGTAAAGAAATATCGTAGCTTTGGGAGAAGCTTTCTGTTCTACAAAACTACTTCTCCAAAATCAATAACTGGTGGTTCTTGTCTCTTTTGTGATCTGCTAAGCTATGGTCCAACACCAGCTGTAGTCAATATTATTTTCTATATCAAGAACATTGTCTGGAGAATATAATCCTAACACTTCCATACCATTACCTTTCTTCTAATTTGCAATAATAGTGCTCTCAGGGTTATTTTTGACCCAATCAATGACATTTATACTGTATATCATGCCTAAAGGTACGGGCATTGCCTTTCTGATAAAGTAGATTGGTACATGGTCCTTTTGTCATTATTTCCCCTCATAAACACGGCCTAAAATAGAGATGAGAGAACATTTCTAACTATTGATGGACAAAGCCATTTAGTGCAAATTGTGGAATTATGGCAATCCATTCCTACTAAGAATGTTGAAAGTCAAATTTGCCTGAGAAATGCTGTTAACGGCAGAGTCAAAAATGATCTGTCACAGAGACACTTACCCTATTAGCTGGACCTCATTTAGTTGTACATACCAACAGATTTTTATCTCTTTTTCAGTTCCTAACTCCTCTGTATCAATCATATCCTAGTAATAGTATCTTGTTCTTGTTGGTGGATTCTACAGGTAGTATACATTATGGAGAACCCAGAAGAAGTAGAGTTACATTCTTTTTTACCATGGGTGGGATGCAGAACTAAAAAGTAATTACTGAGAAAAGAAACTAGCAGATTATTCAATTTATCAATGTCCACCTAAGCCTCAAATGTTTTGCATGGATGTTCCTTTCATTCTGCATTTTACCAGCTTTTAACTTTAGCTGGCATAACCATTAAAATACAGGTATTGTCTCTTTAAACAGTGATGAATAAAGAACAGTCTGTCTTGTTTCTTTGGCAATGAAGCACATAATCTGTTCCACACTAGTGTTTATTACATATGCATATTTAAAGCAGCTGGGAAGATCATCCCCAGACAGGAACATGCACCATTCCAGCAAATATAGTTTAGGTCTGTCACATTCCTATCTCAGCAATTTCAGCTTTTTTGGGAAGCTGGGCATTCATTTTGCCACTATTTTATGGCAGTGATTATAGTAAAGAATGTATCATTCTGGAAACTCCTAGCACATACATAAAACCAGGAAGAATAGGAAATTCAAATAGGTAAGAAACACACATTTTTTCTATTTCAGCAGCCAATATCAAAGTCAATAACCATTTTACAGATGTTTGGCCATTGAATATTAACTAATGCTTTGTTGTCAGTAATACAAGCCCACCTATTTATAAAATATGTTCTGTTTTTTTGTTTCTATTATTATAAAACGGTTTCAGCAGTTGCAAAGCAAGCACTGTGCATAAAAATGCAAAAAAAAAAAGCAAGGCCTTTGCAGAAAGCCACATATAGATCTTGTCCAGTACCAGGATGTGTTCTGTCCGGTGTTTATTACATTTTTGTGTCCGCAGTCCCTTTCTTAATACCACAGCTCCACTGCTTACCTTCATTTTCACTGCACCATTCTTGCCAGCTATCAGTACCAATGGTACTTACAAACCCTATTGCTACATTGTTAGTTCCAGTGAACCAACTGCCCCGTCTTAGGGCCCCCTTAAAGCAGCCTCTGTTTGATCTGCAATTTCCATGGGGCTGCACATGGGATACCAACCATTTGATAGTTTGACAGTTTAGTTGAGAGCATAAGCAACTGTGACCATTATCATTCATGTCATGCCTTGAATGTAACCATTTTGGAAAACAGATCAATGGCTTTAGTTCCACTTTAATTTATGAAGGATAATTAGGCCTACCCCTCCATTGTTTCCCCCCATAGATGCTTCCTCTATACTCCCTCAGGAAAGACACTAATGCTTTTCTTCTTATATATAGAACATATTCAGTGTAGGAAACGTGTCTGCCTCCCGTCCAAGGCACTGGCAGAGTTATAACACCTCACCACAATGATCATCAAAGACTGTAGCATTCAAAAACAACAACACCTAATACTTGCTCTAATGATAAACCCCATCCTACTATGTATGCATTTATTCTTTTCTATTTATTTTCAAATCTAAAGAGAAAATGGGTGTCCCTCATGCAAAGTATACATTGTGCTGATGGAATGTATAATTATCTAACAGGCTACCATGGCTAAGAGATATGCCTCTAAAATTTTCCTGCGCCTATGTATGAACCTATAATGTATTATAGCAATGAAGAGAGAGGAACTTGTCCTGCAATAAAAAAATGTTCACACAAAGGGCAGCTTACTCTTTCATATTACACTTTTCTTGGCATCACCCTCCTTCCTTCAGTTTATAACTGATTTTTAGGCAGCTAAAAAAGATACACATCTCGGATCTGCAGCCTCTTGTCCTCATTGTGGCCTTGAGGGTATAGATCTGCTACATATGTTCTGGACCTGTCCTGCTCTTACATTGTAGGCAGGATATTTTTGCCTCTTTTGACACTACCTTAAATCTGCCAGTCTCCCATACCCTGTAAGTAGGTGTCTTGGGAATTTTGAATGATTTCATACCTCAGACTCATCCTAGAATATTAATATGTATACTTTTATGCTAGAAAAGTAATTGTGCTGCATTGTGTCTTGGAAATTCGCTTTGAACGAATTTCTCCTTACCGTGAGTACTTGCAGTTGGATGCACAAAAATCCCCCATAAAGCTGTGCGAATCTCACTTACCACGACTGCAGCTAAACGCCACGATTCCTGCCCTTCCAACTGGGTTAGCTATCTAGAGATATGGGGAAATAGAGTTTCGGTTACCCAGGAATGATCAGGCGACACTCTCAGGTTGCTGTTGGAATTCACAAAGAGGCGGATCCAACTCCAGCCTCCGATTTTTATTTACAAGCAGACACATGCCCCCCTCATGAATAAGGTCAATCCCCTCCCACAGAACAATGCATGGGGAATGCCTATACACAGGATGTACATTCCGATTGGAGCGTAGCCTTTCCTTTTATCTATCACCGGTCCTCCCCCCATGAGCCCTCTGGAATCAGCAGACTTCCTCCCCTCCCCCCATGAGCTCTCTATGGAGAGCATACTTCCTGTCCTAGCTCCTAGTGGTATGTAAATTCTCTGTACAAGCATCCCTTAGATTAAACAGTATCTGTATCTGAATGGGCCCGATACGTTCTTTATTAAAACACATCCATCCAGATACAGTTTCAGGTTGGTAATGGCTTGTAAGATATACATGAGCCTACACACGGAGTTCGCACTGCTTGGCGCCTTGCGGTACAGAGTCCATGTGGTACTATGCTGCTGATATGTGGATACAGGCCCGCAGTCTACCGCCTGCGGCATTCGCATCGAATGCCGTGGTGGTATACACACCGGTCTATAAGCGCAGATCTGCCATCTCATCCATTACTGAGCTGAGTACTGTAATACATACATTGTACATGCGCATGGCCCAATTGCAGCCTTCAGAGCTTTAATTAAGCCACAGGAGAGACATATGAATAACACTAATATATGACACATTTAAAGTTCAACCTGTAAATACAAAATTTCCATGACAATTGTAAAAATGCTAATCCCTTTCATACAATTCTATTGTATGGTTAATTTTGATCTGCCTAAATATAAGTTAATTTATAAAGCTTTGCCCTAGATTGTTCACAGAAGTGTGGCATCCCTGATTAGAAATTACAGATTCCTTCTGGGGTGATATTCCATTCTCTTCATCACTGTCATATGTTTCCACAAACTAAGATGGTTCCTAAACCACTGTTGTGATGGTTGTGGGCTCTCTATCTCTCCTGGTGACTAAGGGGAGAAGGCAGCATAGGTATGATTGGATGTATGTATGTGTGTGGTCACTGACTTCCTATATGTCTATTGTAAGTTTTGTTAAAAGCTAAATAAACACCTCTTTAAAAAAGCTACACATCAAAGTAAGCCTGCCTTCATTAATAATCCATTTTTGATGAAATTGGTGGAAAGCTGGCCATAGATGGTTCTAATCTCAGCTTCTTCAGCAGGGACCGGCTGAGAGTCGAACCATCTATGGGCAGGCTGATTGTGCACAATTCGATTGTTGCATGACTTGGGTACAACCAGCCTGTCTGGTTTTTCATGTGATTATTGACAGCGGCTAGAAATAATCATTGTGTTCTCCTCATCCCCTAGCCAGTAGAACACAATAGATCTGCGGAAGGGATTCCCCCATCAACACTGTCTGTATTTATGGGAGAATCAAGCAACTTCTTTCCTGCAACTCATGGTTGTAGGAAAGAAAATTTCATTGTCTATCGTCAGATTAGATACCTGAACTTGACTTGATAGCAGCATCTTCTAAACTTCTAAACCAGGACTCAGACTGGGAGAGGAAGCCAACCAGATAAGCCACATGCAAATATGCAAAAAAAAAGCTGAGAGGAAGAGACAGCAAAGTTAGTAGAGGGATGACCTTAACAGATTTTGCTGATCCTTCACTGTTCAATCGATAGGCTGGTGTCAGCAGTGTATTTCTTATCTAAAATAGTGAAGGTAGTGTTATCCATTTGCCTGTGCTCAGTGATAGGGCTCTGTAAATCTTAAGACTGAATGGATAGAGAATGAAAATCCTTTGAAAAGCAGAACAGCTCCCATATGTGAATTAAGATATTTGGTTGGAGTTCAGCTTTAAAAAGATCCTATCACATAATAAAAAAGCAAATGCCTATAGTAGAAGAAACAGAACACACACCTCTCCTAAAAAACAAATATTACCAGTGCAGAACTCACTACCAGAGTTACCAGCCCAAAGCAGCAGGTTCAAGAACATTGATTTAAATTTTTTGTTACACTATTTATTCATTGTCTTTGCGGCAGCAGCACAGAGACGTTACTTTAGATTTTTTTGACACAGCTCTTCTGCTGCCTGTGACGGTGAACGCTGCTTTAATTAATAGAAATTATCCCTTGAAGTCAGCAGGGAAACCAATACTTACAGAAGTGTCAGTCTCCTGGGTCTCTCTGTATCCTCACTGTCCCCTGTAGTGCCCCTGTAGTGAAGTGAAGGTTAGTAGGAGGATCCAGTGAGAGCTGTAGGAAACGGTATCAACACCTTTTGAAATGCTGGTTTTCATGCAGATTTTGGAGGATGAAATTTCAGGACTGGAGCAGTGTTCAGCAGTGTAGGCAACAAGAGATGTAAGAATTATTTTCTTTTTTTACATTCATGTGTTTGTTTCATAATTACTTATTATGTGACAGGGTCTCCTTAAATACTCAAGTTTTGCTATAATAAACTTGCACTTAGAAAATTAAAGTGGAACTAAATAATAGAAAGGGGTATCTGCTACTGCAAGACCCAGAGATAGGCAGAGTACCCCAAGTATTTGAAACAGAATGAGCAGTCAGTTTCTTTTAAAGGTCAATTCCATTCAAAATTGATTTTCCAGTGGGCTAAGGTACTCCTCTTATTTATTGTATTTAATTAATTAAATTTGTGTATTATGTATTATATTTATTGTGTTTAATTAGTTGGTATTTTAAAATGATGTTTCTTCAAAGGTTCCCTGTTCCATCCACTGCTTTGACATTATCTTTTTGTATGCCACGTCAAGCAAGGTATTGAGGGTCTCACTACATTGCTGTATGTGGTTGTTTCAGCCTGCCGAAGTCCTAAGTTATATTAGCCTTTGGAGAACTTTTAGCGCTTAAGAATTTACATGGTAGGAAAATATTTACTCTTTTTCATAAAAGCATATATTTTATTAATGAACATAGACTGTTAATGAAGGGTGAGGACATGGAAAGTACAGATAACTAAGAAAGACTTTTGGTTGTGCTTTTTTCATGTTTAATCGCACTGCTATGGTCCAATTCTTACTTCATGTGCACGTAGAATCTAGATCCATTCTTTATGATTTATTAGTGGAAAAAATTGCAGCTTGAATGTTTCTTTAGGGACAGGTCTTTGACAGGTTTGCACAACAGAACAATCTGTCAATGGATTTTTTTCACATTTACATCTTGCTCTATTTGCAAAAGAATGTTAGATTTAATAGCTAAACAGAATTTTTTACTTCTATTATATATTTATGATTTCATGTGTGCGTAAAAATGTTTAAAATCACTTCTTTAAGTCTGAGAAGAAGAATTTTAAACAATGTTATCTTTGAAATGTAGCTTTCTGAAATTCATTAAACAGATTATGTCAGAAAACTAGACTAGACTATATAAAGAGACCTTTGGAAGATGAAAGATACAAAAAGGTGATCTTTTAACCTTTTTACATATGCTACAAATGTTAAACACACATAATATATAGCATATACTGTATATATATATATATATATATATACACACTGTACTGTGTATAGTGTGTGTGAATATGCTTAATTTATACGTGGTATACATTTGGAGTTATCCTACCTAGATTCTTACAATACCTATCATGGATCCAAAGAAATGTCCTGCTCTTCCAACCATTCCTTTCTAACACAATTGACCAATTGGGCCTGACTCAAGTATGTAGTTGTTTTAATCATAGCACTCAAAAGGCTAAATCAAAACCCATAGGCTTGGGTGCACCAATGAAGAACAGAAGAGTGTAGGCTTCGCTTATCTCACACACAAATCTCACATACAGTGGGGCAAAAAAGTATTTAGTCAGCCAGCAATTGTGCAAGTTCTCCCACTTAAAAAGATGAGAAAGGCCTGTAATTGGCATCATAGGTAGACCTCAACTATGAGAGACAAAATGAGAAAACAAATCCAGACAATCACATTGGCTGATTTGGAAAGAATTTATTTGCAAAGTATGGTGGAAAATAAGTATTTGGTCACCTACAAACAAGCAAGATTTCTGGCTCTCACAGACCTGTACCTTCTTCTTTAAGAGGCTCCTCTGTCCTGCACTCATTACCTGTATCAGTGGCACCTGTTTGAACTTGTTATCAGTATAAAAGACACCTGTCCACAACCTCAAACAGTCACACTCCAAACTCCACTATGGTGAAGACCAAAGAGCTGTCGAACGACACCAGAAACAAAATTGTAGACCTGCACCAGGCTGGGAAGACTGAATCTGCAATAGGCAAGCAGCTTGGTGTGAACAAATCAACTGTGGTAGCAATAATTAGAAAATGGAAGACATACAAGACCACTGATAATCTCCCTCGATCTGGGGCTCCACGCAAGATCTCACCCCGTGGGGTCAAAATGATCACAAGAACGATGAGAAAAAATCCCAGGACCACATGGGGGGCCCTAGTGAATGACCTGCAGAGAGCTGGGACCAACGTAACAAAGGCTACCATCAGTAACACACTACGCCGCCAGGGACTCAGATCCTGCAGTGCCAGACGTGTCCCCCTGCTTAAGCCAGTACATGTCCGGGCCTGTCTGAAGTTTGCTAGAGAGCATTTGGGTGATCCAGAAGAGGATTGGGAGAATGTCATATGGTCAGATGAAACCAAAATAGAACTTTTTGGTAGAAACACAACTCGTCGTGTTTGGAGCAGAGAGAATGCCGAGTTGCATCCAAAGAACACCATACCTACTGTGAAGCATGGGGGTGGCAACATCATGCATTTGGGCTGTTTCTCCGCAAAGGGACCAGGACGACTGATCCATGTACAGGACAGAATGAATGGGGCCATGTATCGTGAGATTTTGAGTGCAAACCTCCTTCCATCAGCAAGGGCATTGAAGATGAAACGTAGGTGGGTCTTCCAACATGACAATGATCCCAAACATACTGCCCGGGCAACGAAGGAGTGGCTTCGTAAGAAGCATTTCAAGGTCCTGGAGTGGCCTAGCCAGTCTCCAGATCTCAACCCCATAGAAAACCTTTGGAGGGAGTTGAAAGTCTGTGTTGCCCAGCGACAGCCCCAAAACATCACTGCTCTAGAGGAGATCTGCATGGAGGAATGGGCCAACATAACAGCAACAGTGTGTGCCAACCTTGTGAAGACTTACAGGAAATGTTTGACCTCTGTCATTGCCAACAAAGGATATATAACAAAGTATTGAGATGAACTTTTGATATTGATCAAATACTTATTTTCCACCATAATTTGCAAATAAATTCTTTCCAACTCAGCCAATGTGATTGTCTGGATTTTTTTTCTCATTTTGTCTTTCATAGTTGAGGTCTACCTATGATGCCAATTACAGGCCTCTCTCATCTTTTTAAGTGGGAGAACTTGCACAATTGGTGGCTGACTAAATACTTTTTTGCCCCACTGTATACTGCCTTACATTTTTGGTAAGCCTAAAAAGCCTACTGCAAACTCAAATAAGAGGTAAAAAAAAAAGTTACAATATTTGGAACAATAGAGAAATATTGCTTTAATGTATACAGTTGTTTAAAATCCAAACAGGTATATATAAAACGTATCATGGTCATTTTCAGTTCTTTAATGATAACAGGTATTTCAGGTATTTTTAATAGAGGCCCAAAGAGCTGAAGATAGGAAATAAAAATGTTTTTAACATACATGAAATATTGAATTTCCATTTTACACTGAATGTAAACCCATGGTATGTTCAATGGCAGGGAGGGAAGCTGGCTTTTATATATGAGTCCTATGACCTCATGTACCCAGGAGACAGTTTTATCCTCTATATCCTATGTTTTATGATTCGTGTTTCAGCTTTTTGTTACTTTTGAAGGAATTATATGCTGTCTATGGACTGTAATTTATGACATTATGAGGTACTGCAGTCTTCGAAAGACACTGTGATTTAAGGTGGATTGTGCAGCACAAGCAAGGTTTGCTTATTTACTTAGATCCTCCTACCCCATGAGACATCACTGCACTAAAATAAAAATCTGTGGATAAAAAAAAGTTAGATAATACACTAGCCTTCCTTATGACATCACTATCCTTCTGACGAGAACAGGGGCATTGCAAAATAGCCAAAATCTTGTGAGCTGATGCTCCAACATAGTGCAGTGGTATCTTTTTATAAGGTTTGTGCTACTCAGTTATCCCCGGGATCTTGACTAAAAGATGGTGATGTCAACTTTACCTAGATACTACAAGCAGTATATTATCTCATTTCTGTTACTAACAGCGTTTGTTTTTAAGTTTTGTGTAGCATTTGGCTTGGTAGAGGAGACCCTGAGTAAATGAGGAGACCCTGAGTAAATATGCAGACCTTGCCTTTTCCCAGTAGTTTAAAGGTCATATGGTAATTATTGTTGAGAATAGGAAACCTCAAAATTCCCCAAATGTAAAATATTAACATTCCTATTTTTCATGTTGGAAATTGCAGAAGCTACTGATTATTTTTTACCACTACAACATTTTCACATTCCTGTATTTTCTTTTCTAGTAGATATAGTTTACAATTAAATGTTGTATTCCATTAAATCTGTATCACTCATTTTACATGGAAAAATACAAAAAAAGTTTTTTCCCCAAAAAACATGGCAAAAAAGATGTTTTTCCTCAAAAAACTTGGTAACTGCTAATGAGCTCTTTGTGAGTACTACGGCATTATGTAAGGAAAACATACTTTGTATTGGGTAGCATATCATTACTTTTTCACTAATGTTATGGGTTTGTGACAGTTATTTTGTACAGTTAACTGTTGTGCTTAACACTGGCTAGATGACAAGGTGGTGATGTACAGTATATTCAGAATCTATTCATTCTTTCAGTATGGCTATTTTTCAGCAGGGATAACCAATAGTAATATACACAGTACAGCTTCAGGCAGTGCAGGTGTGTTGCCATTTCAGACATGAAATATTATTATTTTCTTTATGCTGTTGTAAGTATAACCACATATGTTGTTACACTGTCCCTGTGGGGGAGATTCAAATTCTCCAGTGAAAGTGGTCACCAGAAAATATACTAAGGGGCAATGCTTCCAACTGGAACACATTCTGTACAGCAGAGAAAGGCTGGAGCCACTGGAACTTTTTTTTTCATTATTATTGTGCTCCTTTGGAAAAATTCCTCTGCCTCAGGAAGTCACCAGAACAGAAAATGAGGCTCTAACCCTATTCCACTCTATATATCTAAAATAACATTACTAGTGCTGACTAGTTATCCATGTAACTGATATTTATGTCCCAATAAAATCCTAAAGCAGCTTACAATGGAAAGAGGGGCTCTCAACCAAACCACTCCAGACCAAACTGCCAGAACTCCCGCCATTACTATGCCTACAATATACACTTCTTGTAAGATCCTGAGTGTATTAGCACTGTACCACTTTGCTAAATTCAGAGAACAACCATAATAACTAATAAAAATAACTAGATGCATGAAAATAAGAACATTTTTGTTTTAAATGGTCTGTTTTTAAATGGTCTGTTCTAGGGTTGCACAGATTCATTTTTTTTTTACCGGTGAGTATGAGTACTGATACTTGAGCTCAAGTACTCGCCGATATCAATTACCGATAGTTTTGCAGTGTGATTTGAGCCCCAAAAAAATGGAATCGATACTGATATCCTAGTCTGTTCAGTGGTCTGTTGCATTTCAGTGTTGGAAAAAAAACCTAAGCGTGCTGTATACAGGCCATATTGACATGTTCTCCATTCAGGTCAACTGAAATTGAATCTTCAAAGGAGATATCCGGGTATAACCAAAATTTATCTCTCCATCTAGAATATATGAAAGCCTTCCTTTTTTTCTCATGTATCTTGTTCCTGTAGTGGGATACAGTTTATTTATTCTCTGTGATATCACTAGATTTGAAAAATTCTTGCAAGGGCATCTGCAAGGAAGTCAGTCCTTTATTATGTAGACATGCACACCTTACATCTCCTAAGTGCTACACTTAAACAGAGTATACACGCTGAGTTTTTTTCGTTCAACCAGTGGGCTGAACAACAGCAAAAAAAATGAAAGACCCGGCACCAACACAAGCGATGTGGATGCAGGGATCAATCCTGTCACCCAGTTGTATGCTGACGGTAGGCACTCCCTCCCAATTAAATAAACAGATCAGCATAGCATCAAGTTCTGATAGAATGTTTAATTTCCAGCAGCACTGTTATACAGAACCCGGTCAGGAGACAGACAGATGTACACACGTACAAAATTTGTCTGGTTCCTGCTGTAATGGCTGATTTTTGGCAACGTGTACCCGTATTTAGTTTGTGAGCAGGATCTTTGGATTCAAGGCAGAAGCTTTTTTTTTATTCGCTGGGAAAGAAATTAATGCACACATGTGGAATGAGACGGAGAACGGATTGGGACAGGTGGAATCTAAGGATGTGAGATAGGTAAAGTCCAGTATAGGGGAATTTAGGCAGGGCTGACACCGCTGCTTGGAATTTCTGTAAACCAAAAGCATTGATGTCAGCTTACTAGAGGAAGTTAGGAGCTAATTGGAATTCTGGCAGGATCATCAGGTAGTTTCTATATTTGCAACATTTATAGGGATGAAACGTGGAAATATGAATGTATTGCAGCTATGTACTGCACTTTGTTTTTTTTGCCCATGTAACACATTTCTTGGATTTGCTAAATAAAGCTGCTCAATTCTTAGTAATCTTTATTAAAATATGTTTTATCTGCAAACGTATGCTTGTTCACTTATGCTACAATATACAGTTTCTCTCAAGAAAGAGCTATGTTTGCAGCATCTGAAACATGGACTGACCCGGATGCTGATAATGCCAAAATGTTGCAAAAGGATGCACTACTTTTTTCTCATAAAAAAGCACTTTTATTATATGATGTTATTTATTTTAAACTGCAGATGGCAGGAATAGAAATGTTTCTGATAATTTTATTTGCAGAATGTTTTTTTTTAATCTTGGAATTTAACAACAGATTTTTTTTTAATCTTAAAATTAACAGTCAGATTTGCAATGTTCTCTTTGTACTGTTTGATGTCTTATACAACATGCTGGGAAACAGAACTCTTTAAGGAAAAAAACATATAACACCAACTGCTATGGAGACGCAGCAGTGGCTGACTAAATCCATTCAGTACAGTCAGGAAATAGCTAGCCTTTGAATAAAAATGCACTATGCATGACTCATGCAAAGCAATATTCATGTATTAAATATATTTATATTTTTCTAAACTTTTGGGTTTAAGAAAAATATTGAGTTAAAGTCATTTTTTATTTGGCTAACTCATCCTAAGGAGACGAAAATGGGGTGATAAAGCCTGGTGTTATGTGGAACAGTTGCTAATAGTACTTACGTCTTGTTTCCTATTTCTTATAAATGAAAGATGGAATTTGATTGGTGAATAAGGGCAACTGCTCCACTTTGCTATATCATTTATAATCAGTTTATGCATCACATTTGTGTTACATAATTAGCATGTTAGCATGCTTGTCTTGCAGCATTGGGTCTTGAGATCTGGTGTCATCATTGAAATGTCTGTATGGAGTTTGTACACTGACCCTCTAGCTTCAGTATTTTAACTGGGAACAAGTAAGCATATATATACTTCTGGCTTGACCCATCTGCATACTTGCTCAATGTTAGTGATTTATAACATATTAGTGTAAGAGCCAGGCAACTAACAACTTCAGTAGGAGATCTGCAATGAAAAGTTGAACCAAGTAAATGAGTCTGCATGGGGAAGGAGTACCTTGGGCACAGATTGTGGATTCATTGGGGTTGTACTTCAAGAAAAGTTGCACTTTGCAAGGGGATCCGCCCAGGAGCTTAATGAATGTGGTGAAGTTTCAATTGCAAAGTGAAACCTCCCTTGCAAGATGAGTAGTCCATTTGCCTTTAGAGAATCTTTAAGGAAAGCTTTCCTTTTAAAAACCAAAGAAAATTCTAGAATTACAGAATATTAATTTTTGTAACAAGGGTCCAAAAATGTAAGTATCCAGTAGTAATCCCTATGTTTTTCCGTAATAATATGCTTGTAATTCCCAAAATGAGCCAGCTTTAAAAGCTAAATTCACCTTTTTAGGCAGAATGTCACTTTTTTATAATAAAAAGAATCTTTTTCTAATGTCTTTTCTGCCAAAGCCATCCCAATGTGCTAATCTCTCACTTACCTAGTCCATGGCAGCTTTGAATTTTCACCTCTCTGCTCAAAATTCTAAAAAATGCATTCTGAGCTCATCACTTCCTGTATCATCATGTGGCCGTCCAGAAAACTTCATATGCCATCATGCACTGCCTTACTACATCACATAATAGGGTGTGTTTTACCACTTCCTTTAAGGTGGCCATACACTCTACAATATGAGTATACAATGTCCTTTAGATCTACCATCATCTATGTAGTGCAAGGGTCTGCCTGATTTGATACACGCTGAATAGGTTTTTCAGGTGGATCCTCCTATTCCATAATTTTGGTAGATCTAAAGAAAACTGTACAGAGATTGTAAAATCAGATTGCATAGTGTATTGTCAGTTTTTACAAGTACATAGGAGGATGTGTATGGAGATCCTCAGCTGTTATTGTTCTTGTATAAACACATCAAAAAATGTATCCTGAGCAGGGGCAGACTGACAACTCATGGGGCCCCTGGGCAATAGGGGATCATGGGGCCCCTGTGTCCTTGCCCAAACTCAAAAAAGCCTATGAAAAAGGTACCAGGGGCATCTCATGGGGCCCCTTACTGACCCCGGGCTCTCAGCAGTGCCCGAGTTTCCAAATGGTCAGTCCGCCCCTGATCCTGAGATTCATCTGCTTCATTGTTCGACTCCATGAGGTGGGTGAATGCTGTCTCCAACATATAAATAAGGGGTATGATATTGTTAATGGACTTTACTCATTCTATAAGTTGGTGGAAGGAACCAACTCAAAGGATGCAAGCTGCAGCATCAGCAGGATGAGCATAGCTGACATGTGATAGGATGTGTGGAAACAAACTTTTCCTCCCTTTTGATACATTTTTTTTGTAAAGGAATGTCAATAGTAGGGTTCTGCAAGAGAAAGTAGAGAAAGAAGAGTATCCATCACTCCCATATAGCTCTCATTTGAAACCATAGTCCTCTGTTCCTCTTTCCTTTTCACTTGTTGTGGTTTTTGATTCAATGTTTAGTCATCAATAAAAAAAATAGTACCTTCAAAAGTGCTTTACTACTATTTTATCCAGTCTCTAAAATACTGAATTTCTAAATCAATTTGTGCTAAAATGTATCGCTTTCTCATCTCAGAAAATTGAAAGGTATTGAGGTATCAACATTCCCTTTCACTTGGCACAGGTGCGTTGTGGCCTGCTATATTTAAAGAGATCTGGCACAGTCTTTCTGCCTGGATTCTCTATACATTTCTCTTCATCAGTCAGATTTGGACTTTTAGGAATGAGGGCGAGGCTCACTGTGAGGAGAAGCTTAAAAAGTAACAGGCAAAATATCTTGTCCTTTAAGCATTTTTATGTAGAGTAAATAGCAGTTACAACAATATTCTTCCTCCAAAATCCAGTTGAACACAAAGAGGCAAGGCAGAACAGTAATACAAGAATTAAATATAGGAAGTTGCCCAAGACATTCTTATTTATTTAGTTATTTATTTATTTCAGGTACTTATATAGTGCCATCAATTTACACAGCTCTGTACATATACTGTATATTGTACATTCACATCAGTCCCTAACCCTTAGGGGGCTTACAGTCTAATGTCCCTAACCTACATTCATACATACAAGGGCCAATTTAGACAGGATGATAACTTCAAACCTAACACCCTTTTACAGGTGGTATTAAAGTATACGTGAACCCATACCTTGTAAAACAACCCATTCAGTTTAAAATAGAAATGAAAGATAAAACATGTATACTTATATATAAAAAACAATTATAAATAACTTTTTCCTATTTTATATACTGTAAGTGATCATATACTCTCTACATAAGGAGTTTATAGAGGTGGGGGGATAGAAACAGCAGCACACTGAACTTCCTAGTGGATGTCTGTGATTGGAGGGCATGTCAGCAGACGTCTGATCATTGGAGAAGAGCAGGTTGAGTTCTCTGCATATTTCACAGAAAGAAAGCAATAGAAAGAGAACAGGATATTTTTTCATACAAGTTCATGGTACAGCAGACACATATCTGGAATAGGAAATTTTGGGTTTACATATTCTTTAAGAGAGTAGGAAGTGTTGTCTGCTGGCTAAAGTGTACATTTCTGGCTGTTTGCCAGAGCATTCAGAGCTTACACTTCCCTAGCACATGTTGTTGAATGGTGGGTCTGCCTTTTGGAAACACATAAATAAGCTCTATAATCACCAATGTTTTTCAAAGGCACCTGTTTCATAACTTTGAGATAAAATTTAACAGCAGTAGGTTTGGTGGCAATGCAGTCAATTTGAAAACCCGTCTTGCCTCTCTCACCCTGCTCACTTTGGGGTGTTTTATTCCCCCATCATCCACTTTTAATCATTTCCCCGCCTCACCCCTTGATGTTGGCCAAGTGCTGGCCACTCTCACCTCTTCCAAACCTGCTTGTTCCACAGGCATCATTACTACACGACACCACATGCAGTGAGATTGCCAATTGTCCCATTTGCAGGCTGAGCAGTATTTTCCTAATATACAAACATCAGAAGATTGGTAATGCTACTCATTGACAATCTGAGACTATTTCTGTAGACAAATTGGCTGTTTTTCAGGTTATGAGCTCAAGTGTGTTCTTTTAAATTTAGTATTACAACAATTTATAATTGTTAATTGTTAATTTTTAGTTTTGATCATGTAAAGCTAAAACAGAACATCACAATGTAAGAAGGAAATAAGCTTGTTAATTAATTTTAAAATGATTTACCATATCCACTGGATGGCTCTGTTGTTCCATGAAAATAATTAAAACCAGGTATAGCTATAAAAGTTGGATATGAAATCCCTATATGTTTAGAAATTTGCACAAATGATGTCAGCATTAACAATGCCTGACACCATCAGAGGGGAGATTCTTTAACTGACAAGATATATTAAGATATAAACTGGTTGTTACATATACATACATATATATATATATATATATATATATATATATATATATATTTATATATATAAAAGAAGACTATACAAAGAGGAAGCAAAATAGATTTAGCATTTAAGAAAATTTTATAGACATCTGGTTCTCATTTAAAGTTTTTCCTGTATTATATGCCAGACTATAGAAAGTTGATCTTCCTGACAAAAGAAAATAACTTGCAGTGCTAATACACAATGGTATACTTGTATGCTAAAACATATAGAAGAGCAAACAGAAGTGTGTAAACTCAACATCTCAACAGCCATATAGATCATAGCAGTGGTCGAACATTGATGAGCCACAAGTGGGAATGGAGCTTATGTTCACCATTCCCTGATCCACCAGAGAATAGCATCCACTCCTTCAGTTATCAGGTAAAAAAGTGGGATTTAATAAGGAAGAATAGTATTTCCTTATAAAAGTAATGACATCAAGGAGGAGGGTATCTTGCTGGAAAAATACAGTAATTTGATTATTGTGTTTGCGTTATTACCTCAGTGAATACTTTAGGTCATTAACCTTACCTTGATGTATGACAATTCCTTGTAGTTTGTAGGTAGAGAACGCTGGATTTCTCAATAAGAGTTCTGCAGCACTGGCTCACTTTTTTACTGCTTGTCTCTGACTGAAGATTCATACAAGACTAGTTAGAAACAGGAAGAGTTCCCTTTTTAAAAAAGTTTCTTTTCACACAAGAAACTGAGGGCAGCAGGGCCAAAGGATACTGCTGCATCTGTCAAATTCCTGTGAGGGAGGAGCAGGTGTGAGGCTTACCAGCACTGTGTGTGTCTATAGACACACACACACACACAGCCTGGTTTGGGGCCCAACAAGATCAAGCACACTCAGGTGCCTCCTTAGCATCCAGCTTGTTACAGGAGGCACCTAAAGGAGAGAGGAGCTGATGGTATCACTGGGGACTGCTTGAAGAGGAGGATAGGGACCTTTCTGTGCAATATCATTGCACAGAGAAGGTGTGTATACCTACTGTATGTATTTATTTATTGCCTTTAGTATCACTACAAGTCTTTACCCTTTACTGTGGGATCTGTTGCAGAAACGACATGCATGTAATCTGATATCTTGTGAGCTTGGTTAAGATTTTTATACTGATGGGAGTTTTCCTTTAAGGTCACACTAAACTCAAAAACCGAAAGTGTATTTCAACTTTTCAGTCAAATTTGGAAACCCCATTTTATGTTTGTTATATGTTCCCATTCAAAAAAATTTAAAACTTTTTTTTAGCTTTTAGCTGTATATTTGGAGTAGGAGTATAAACAGGACTCTAAGGCAGCACAAAGTAGGATTTTGTTACTCCCGGAGTTTCCAGAAAAGAGCATATGAAAAATGTAAGCTGCAAGTTTTAAATAATTTTCTTACAGTTATGCTTTGTGAATGGGAACATGTAACAAATGTAAAGTAGGTGTTATTTCAATCTGGCTGCAAAAGTGGAAACATATTTGAAGATTTACTGTTATAGGAAACATATAAGAATATTAATTGTGCCTAAGCAGAACCCTGGAAATCCAACTTTTGTCCTTAATTCCTCAAAACAAAAAGCAGAGAACACTTCCTGGCATCTAAATGTGCACTCCTGTGCCTACAGCCTCATAGCTGTATATCTGTAGTGTACAAGTCACTGCTTGCCTGTTACAAATAATATTACAAGATTTGGAGTGAGATTTGTTGATGTTACTTCTGTGCTGTTTGCTGAAGAGAAATCCTGTTCATAGGGACCCACACAGCATGTATCTTCCTACTTTTACTTCATTCATTTTGTGGATCTGTATTTCTTATACCCAGACCAGCAAACCAATCATCAGAGGGCAAGCTCTGAAAGAAGACACAATACCATGGGCCTCTATCAATATGGTCACCACAAACAAAGACCCTGGGGATGGCACTTTATCTAAGGAACGTCTTAGGTCTTGACATTGTGGTGAACCGTAGGTTTAGTAGTGTCAATATTCCAGTTTGGTTGCTTCCATACCTGGGTTTCCCTCTATCCTGTGAAGAATCTTGGGTGTAAACATGTGCAATAAAGATGAATCAATGAGTTAGGTAAAAATGATTACCTATCATTTTGTTTGCTCCTTTTCCTCTCAATCTCACAGTTCAAAACAAGTCATGGTAGGGCATTAATGGTTATAAAGATCAGCTGAAGGAAAACCACAGGTAATACTGGTGACTGATCCATTGCACTGTGCCGACCATTTGTTTGGACACAGCCAGGGGCGGACTGACAACTCATGGGGCCCCCGGGGAAAAAGGGGATCATGGGGCCCCTGTGTCCTTGCCCAAACTCAAAAAAGCCTATGAAAAATGTACCAGGGGCATCTCATGGGGCCCCCTACTGACCCCGGGCCCCGGGCAGTGCCCGAGTTTCCAAATGGTCAGTCTGCCCCTGGACACAGCTTTCCCAATTTAGGCTCTTTTTTAACTTAAAAGAACCATTTAGGTGTTAAAGCTTTAATGCTATTACTTTTACTTACCTTTTATGAATAGTGACACTGACAAAACACAATAGTGTAGATTTGTGTCACATTACTGTTTCTTGTTAATTATTTCCATGCTTAAAATTAGGGAAGATATTTTTTACTTTTTTTTTCTAATAGTTGTTTGCATAGCTGCCATGGTAATCCTATGGCTTAAATTAGAACAAGCTTACAGCCATATAATTCAGAAGAAGCAACAATCAAATAATTGAATTTTATAAACCTAAATGGGTATTATAGTAATAAGAGATTTAAAGGAGATTTAAAACCTCAAATTCTAGATTTCCCAACCCAGCTTTAACTTTTTGACTGCTTCAGAGGATCTAAAGAGTTGGGATATTCAGAGGTTTGATGATTTAAAACATTTTCATTATGGTACCCTTGGAAGTCCAAGAAACTGACATTATTCTATGGTGGTTTCAGTCTGCACTATTTTGCTTCTACTACCTTAAACTGTCAGTTTTGCATTCAGATGTGCATGAGAAATCATGTGGCTTGGAGGCATCACGTGGATGCCAGAGACTTTTCCATTGGTGGGTGCCAAGAGATCTAAGGGCAGCTGGTGAGCTAAGAGAACTGGAAGTCAATTCAAAGCAAATAATGATTGAACTTGAACAGAGCATGAAGCACAATATGATCATTTTTCACACCACCAGAGGTATCTAGTTTGAGAACTGTATTTCATGTCTATGGGCATTTGTGCTTGGTTTGTATAATATCATATGCTATTTAATGAATATTTGCTGCTAAATTGAGGATTGATTTCAACATTTAGTGTGCTTGGTATATATTGAATCTTATGGCATTTATCTGCAGTTGTTAGGAGATACAGAGCTGAAAGATTGCATAGCAAATTGCTCAGTGAACGTGCATGCTCATTTATTCTGTGTTGTTAGGCTCTTTTTTTGTGCTGGTTGAATGTTTTAATTGATTTAAAATGGAAACTGCAGCATTAGGCCTCTAGATGGTGCTAATTATCATAGAAAATAAGTAATACAGATGTAATGTGTATGTAAAGCATGGGGGAAAAAAATCGCAATGTGGAAAAAAAAACCTGCAAGATCCAGCTTGGCACTGCCATTACGAAAGAAAGTAATGGTTTTAAACATCCTTATGTGAAAAAATATGTAGCTCAGAGCAACAATTTAAGGGTAAGTATGCTTGTACATGCTCATCAGTCACTTACATTGTTAATGGAATTAGGGAGGTACATTTCTAATTAAGTGTAGAAATATCACTCTCAGTCTGTAAGAAATACAGTAGAAGGAGTTATTGGGAGGTTTAACTCCACCTTCTACTAAAGACTGAAATGTTAGTTTTGAGTGTACTGAACCTTTAAATGCATATTGAAAAATTAACAGAAAAAGTCTACTATGCCCTTTTTATGGAATATGGCAACAAATGTGTACAAGTAACACTTATTCACCAGAGGCACATATTATCTGTGAACTAAAAAAAAATAGCATTAATGAAATGCCTATTTATCAACATAAATTGTTTATCTAAATCCATTTTTACAGGTAATTTGCAAGTACACAGTGATAAATGTAATACAAGCTTTAAAATTGTCACAGGATGTGACCTTGTGGTAAACACATCCCAGCTGCTTATGGAAAATTGTCTGCGAATGTACTATTTAGATGCCTAAGTGACAGCTCAACAAAGAAAGACTTCAGACAGTTCAACTTTTTTAAGGTTTTGTAAGTTAACATGTTGTTTTAATTTCTTCCTATATACATAATACTTCTGATTTTAACTGAAACTGGCTCCAGTCAGCATAGTAACCAAAGCAATGCCTTTCAGCTGCTATAAAGCATTTTTTTTTATTTTTCTTTGAGCAACTACTACCTTTTACATTAAAAAACCGGTCTCATTACTAAGGACGAGGTTGTTTATGACAGTGCAGGGTTTGTGAACTGGCTGAACTATTTGGCCTGTTCAATAGCCTGAAGCTCCTACTGGAAGCAACAGAAAGTCATTTATTTATTGATGTTTTACTGCCACTGATAAATTACAGTTTCCTGCTGTGTAGGTCACTAGAGTCAATGGTTGGCAAAACACAGAGTCAATGGTTGCTAAGATGCAGCTGGTTGTCACCCTGCCTTCTGGCTTGTAAACAAAATGGCAGGTATTTTCGGTGATGTAATTGACTAAGTAGGGTTATTAACATATTTGGTCTATGACCTGAGCTTGCTTCCATGCCCCTTGTTTACATTCAGCTGGTCTTTGAGCTGTCATTTGCAATATGTCATTAGAAGAATCTCACGGTTGTGGTGACAATCAGGGGCACCATTGCTGGCTTACATTGGTGTGGTGACACTGCAACTGTTGTGCTGGTGATAAGAAATACTGCTTCTGGCATACACTGCTCTAATGACACTGGGACTGGTGTGGGGGTGATCAGGAAAATGGTTGCTTGGTGCATTGGGCTGATGTGACAATAAGGAACACTGATTCTAGCTAAACTGATCTGGCAGCACTGTGGCTGGTGTAGTGGTTATTGGAGAACTGTGACTGGCTGCACTATTATGGTTCATTCACATGTGAGTTTTGGGGGGTGGTAAAATTGCACCTCAACAGCTACTCCCTTTAGCTGCAGAGGCAATGGCCAGTGAATCGGAAGCTGTGCAAGGTCCAAGGGGTTAAAGCAGGTGTTGAGGTGATACAATGCCTTCTCACTGCCTGTCAAATGTTCTCTGAAGAGTGGGGACAGAGGATGTTGGGGACCATGTGATCAGTGAAAGAGAAGAGAACACCAGGGATCATGTGCTCAATGAATGGCAGAAGAGGATGCCAGGAACCACATGATCAATGAGCGGGGACATCGGGGACCACGTGATCAGTGAGTGGAAGAAAAGTGTGCTGGGGGCCAAGTGATCACTGAGTGGGAGTGGAGGACGCCAGAGGCTGTGATCATTGAGCAGGAGAACAGGCAGAGGAAGCCAGGGGACAGGTGAGAAAGAGCCGGGTGACCTGAATGCAGGAGAAGGAGGAGCAGATGCCAGGGCTGGGTGATCAGCAAGCAAGAGCAGGAGGAAAGGACAATGGAGGCTGTGTGATCAGTGAGCAGATGGAGAGGCCGCCATGTGATCAGCAAGCTGGTTAGGAGGGAGCAGGGGCAGACTGACCATTTGGAAACTCGGGCACTGCATGAGGGCCCGGGGTCAGTAGGGGGCGCCATGAGATGCCCCTGGTACCTTTTTCATAGGCTTTTTTGAGTTTGGGCAAGGACACAGGGGCCCTATGATCCCCTATTGCCCAGGGGCCCCATGAGTTGTCAGTCCGCCCCTGGGAGGGAGGACACCAGGGACTGTGTGAGAAACAAGCAGGACACTGAGGGCTGTGTGATCAGTAAGCAATCAACTAATGTGCAGAACTGAATAAAGCTAGCAAGGTAGGTTAACAATAAACTATTTTAAATATAAATCTTAATTTGACTAAATTATTCCCATTAAATAGTGGGTAACATGTCCAGCAGGAGTGGCAATGCGACTTGATGCACATTCTGCACTGTGCATATATTCCGTGAACAACTGTTTGTGGGCAAACACTGTTGCACAAAGTGTGAGCAAGTTGTTTCCTTGGAGACCCAGATTCTGAATCAAAGGCAGCAGCTGGCAATCTCTGCGAAGCCTCAACATGAAAGGGAGTTTGGACCATACCCGTGAGTTGCTGGCACGGGCCAGTACAGAGGTGGGTGGAGATTAGGAGGTCCAGGCAACAGACCAGAGTACATGGGTAACAGTTAGACATGGTAGAGGGAAAAGAATTAGAGAGGCCAGTTCTTAGCTGATACATCCCAACAAATACTCCCAGTTGCATGATGTTGGGGATATCAAACAAGGAGTGGCATTGCAGGAGCAGAGTGACTTCCTTAGCTGCCAGGAGAACAGCGCCTCCAGTGAAGATGGAGGCAAGGTTGCAAGAAAGAATAGACAGATATTGGTGGTAGGGTACTCAATCATTAAAAGGACAGATAGGGCAATCAGTCACCAAAATGCAATTGCCAATGTTGTATTATGGGCACTAAGTTTGGTATGTGGCAGATCGGAAGGACAGATTGTTGGGTGGTGCTGAAGAGGACCCAGTTGTCATTGTACACATTAGTACCAATTACAAAATAAGGGGAAGATTAAGTGTCCTAAAAAGTTATTTCAGGGACCTAGGAGCTATATTAAAGAAAAGGAGCTCTAAGGCAATATTCTCAGAAATACTGACTGTACCTTGAGCCACATCAGAGAGCAGCAGGAGTTTAGGGAACTTAACAAGTGGCTGAGGAACTTGTGCATGAAGGAGGGTTTTGGGTTCCTAGAAAACTAGGCTGACTTTTGGACCATGGGGAGACACAATGGTAGGACAAGAACATTACAGTTTAAGAGATCCAACTTTGCTAAAGTGCGCTGCATACTTCCCAACATTAAATGGGAGGATATTCCAGACACAAAAACCACAGAGGAAAAGTGGTAAAGTGGTAGTGTTTTAAGAACATTTTAATTAACCCCTTCCTGATGGCGCCTCCCGGCCCTTTGAGAGTTTCAGATGCCGGGAGGCGGGGTGGGTGGGGCGTGGTTTAGGGATCATGTGACGCGTCATCACATGTGTGCAGGGCATGCACTCTCAGCACATATGTTTTTTGATACATGAACGCAAATGTGCGGCCGCTCGGCATCTAGGCCCACACGTCTGGAGGCCGCATATTTGTGTGTGACCGGCATGAAGGGGTTAAGGGCATCAGCCAGTGTATTTCAATAGTCAACAAATGTAAAAAAAAAATAAAGTCAAGCCTTGGCTTCTGGAAGGAGTTAGTAAAGATGAAACATGTCAGGATGTGGACGGGTGTAAACAAGGAGTGAGTTTACTGATTCACTGTACATACAACGGTCATGTGAATTATTTCATATGTGATTTACTAATTGTCAAGAGTTTGTATGGTGAGCCTCATTTTATATGGATTTAAAAAAAGAGTTTTGGATTTTATTACACTATTGGAAGTGTTGTTTCCCCCTACATGTCATGAGCCTATTATCACGCTGAAAGCAGCGTTGAGAAGAAGAGGTATTTGTTGGGGAGAAGTAAAATTGGTCTGGATGCTGTTCTAAAGCAGTTTTGACTATCTGACATATGAGAGGCAATATGATTTTATGAATTACACTGGATTAGGGTGATTTAGGGGGATAGCTGTACTGTGCTGACATTGTTGGGCCTCAAGAAATGAGATAGGACCTCAGTACATCAGGACTGATTGATGTTCAGATATATAACATAGTTTGTGGACTCTACAACTTTCCTACAGACTAAATAGTATTCACTGATTTGGGGTATTTTCACCAAATAAATATAGCAGTATACATTTGGCCTAAATTTATGAAAACAATTATTTTTTCTGCAAAATTTTATAACAGAAATGAAGAAAAACTTTTTTTTTCAAAATGTTTGGTCTTCTTTTAATTTATTTAACAAAAAATAAAAAACCCAGTGGTGGTTAAATACCACCAAAAGAAAGCTAGTGTGAACAAAATGATAACAACTTAGTTTGGATACAGTGTTGTATGACCGTGCAATTGTCATTCAAACTGTGAGAGTGCTAAAAGCGGAAAATTGGCAGGAAGGGGGTAGAAGTGCCTGATATTGAAGTGGTTAAAGTCAGGATCTTTCCCCAGCATGGACTAGCTGAGTGACATCAGTCGACAGGGGGCTTCAGTCTGCTGTAAGCTGAAAATGAACAAATGAACAGAAGATCCACAGGAGAACAGGTGAAAGTCAGGATCTTTCCCCAGCATGGACTAGCTGAGTGACATCAGTCGACAGGGGGCTTCAGTCTGCTGTAAGCTGAAAATGAACAAATGAACAGAAGATCCACAGGAGAACAGGTGAGAAAAGCATTACTGCCTGTATCCCTTAGTCAAGATGGCGGCGCCAGCACCCGACAGCCGACTAAAGAATCAGCTCCGGTGGGGACACCGCTGGATCCCTGGACAGGTAACTGCCCTAATACGAAAAGTCAGCAGCTACAGTATTTGTACAGTATTTTTTGGCACCTTTTTTGTGTCATACCAATATAAACAAAGTGTTTATTGACCTTTGTTGTGCTGTTACATCACTGTAGAGGTTTTCTACTTGCACTTGTCTGCGGCACTTACTTGGACTGATACTTATTACACATTGCACAGAATTCTTTTTGTTCACATTATATCTGGAATTTATTATTCACTTTTTTTTTTTAGATGTGTGTGTTTTTTTTAAATAAATACTTTATTTATTGACAACAATAAGAAAAATTGTACACACGGTACAAAAGCCACCAAATATTAAACCTTGTGTTCAGCATCTTTGATCCAGAGCTGTATGACAATATCAATTAGAGATTTGATTTTTATGTTTTGGATCATTTGAATATTGTGAAAGAGTATTAAATTCCAGTTTGTTGATTGTCACAAAACACACACACACAATTATTCTCTCATTTTTCGGGCAGTGCAGCATTTATTTCTATTATACTGTATGTTCAAAGTGATTTTTTCACTTTATGCTTGTAGCTTAATTGTTCACACACTTGTGCGAAGGACAATTACATACACATTTGTTTTACATACTGTCTCCAGAGCAGTGCAGTGTCATCATTGTGACACTATACTGCTCTAGGGATGTGATCAAGAGTTTTTTTTAAACACTGTGACTGCTTATACAGCCATGATGACTGTATAAGCAAGCATAACACTGTTCAACTGCATTCATCCTCTGAGTACTACTTTAATAGCTGTACTTGGCTCTGTACCATGTGATTGCTGTGACCAGTCACAGATATCACAGTAGTACACAATTGGGTCATGAATGGCATTCATTGTTTACTACTGGTAATGTGATCAGTGTGATTGGTGACAGCGATTACATAGTGTCATGGTCAGTCACAGTGTCCATGTTCCCCGATCTGTAATTTGAGCAGGTACATATCACACTGCTGTGTGCCCCAAGATCCTGCATGAGGCTTGGTTCTGGGAGGATGTACCTATACCACTGGCTGTACCCAAATCTTCATTCTCTTTGTCTGAACATCCCTTGCCTATTAGCCTTCAAAATAGAGAGAACTGAATTTCAAGATCCATGTACCATGAAATACAACTGTTTTGAGAAACAGGTAAATTGATGGGTTTAGTTGCACTTTAAGGCTGGTCATACATTGTACAATGTTCTTGTACAATTTTCTTTTAGATTTACCAAAACCATACAATATGAGGTCAATCCTAAACACTTTCAATTTGTATGCTATCAGGCAGGCTCTTGCACTACATAGTTGAAACCTAAGGGAAATTGAATTTAAAAAAATTTGTATAATGTATGGACAGCCAAAGGGTGTAACAGGGATCATTTATGTATGTATTAGTCTAGTTTACTTGATCTCTGTTAAAAAATATGTTACCTCAACTGGAGCATTTTATGAAATCAGTAGGCTTGTATGCAAGATCATAATTTGGGCCCTAATGCCTGAGGAAAAGTACAGTGTGCACCGTACAGGGTGGAGTGTGGGCAGGGCAGCCTCATCAGGAACAGGATGGGAGGCGGAACAGATTCAGCCTCCTCCATCTTGCTCAGACAACACACTGTGCTGGGCACTGTCAATCCTGTGTGTTAATATCTCACTCATAGGATTACTGTGAGTGAGAAATTAAAGGATCAGCATAGCACAGTGTACCCGCCCCCAGCTCAGAGGCTGAAACGTTCTGGCCAGCAAGATTTACTGGATTACTCTGAGTGTGTACTGTGCGACAGGGCACAGTGGTCCCCCAATTCCCTCAGGGCCCATTCCCCCTGCACACTCCTGCACAATGGAAGATACACCACTGTGCCTCAACATTTCAAATTTCTCATATTTGTCTGCTGTATAATGTACTTGTGTTAAAAATTATTGTGTTCTCATGGTGTTTCTTCTTTTTTGTGTGTGTGCGGAATACCCGGAGTTCCTACCTGTCCTCCTGCTTTCCCATTTCAAACTGACCATGCTAGGCCCGAGAGCAAGGCATGGAATAGTTTTTTGGCTGTGCTGGAAGAAAAGCCTGAGTGTTCTCCAATGATGAGACATGTGCTGACACTCCCCCCACCCTGCACAGCCATGCACTGGGAAGATTGGTGTGCTGCTGTTTCTCTACCTCCAGCCCTCTGAGCCCCTTATGCAGCTAAAAATAGAGATTATGTGATCAGGTATAAAAAAAAAAAAAAAAAGGGTAGTTATAATATTATTTCATACATATGCACACAAATGTTTTGCCTTTCATTTTTATTTTAAACTGAATGAGTCGTTTTACAAGGTATCTGCTCACATATACTTTAATAAAGTAAAAAATGAGGCACGATATGAAGAAAGATTTATAGGAGTCCTATAAACAATCATATAATAAACGGGAGAAACAAAAGTGAGTTGTTGTCCAAAGTAACCAATCAGACCCCTTTTTTAATTTTTCCTGTAGAATAAAATATAAAACTTGTATGAATCCTTTTTTTGTAACCAGCGCACGCGGTGTATTTGAGTCACAGCATTTTACTTGTAATAAATTACTTTATCTTTAAAGGAAGGGGGGTTCAAATGTACAAACTAATGACTGTAAATTATATCTATATGGTCAATTTGAAATGTGGTTTGCACATTTTGACATAGGGAATAAATTAACCAAAACCTATTTTTTACACTGGATTTGAGATTTGGACATCGTTTTTGTGGTATGTCAGTTACTGATTCAATGGCTTTCCTAAAAGAACATTCCAGTGTTGGATTAAATACAGTTGGAAAATCAGAATGTCAAAGAAAACGACAAATCTTGCATTATCTGTCCAACATACAGTGGAAGTGGAAAAGTAGCATTTGCTACTTTTTGCCAGAGCTATAATTTAATATAAATGAACACATTTTAGAATAGTATTATATCTTTCCTATTTTTGTTTACTGATTAATGTTCTGGATTTGTTTCATTAGGTTTTTTAATAACATTAGGCAAACAACAGAAAAATCCAATTTGTGCAACATAATTCTTATAAACCAAAATGCATATATTTAAAAGTTACAAAACATGTATGGAAATTATTCCAAACTAAAATATTTCCATTAGTTACAGAAATAAAAAGAAATATTACTTCAAAATCAATTCTTATGCAGTACATCTAAATCTGTCCATACCAGTAAAAATTCTAAATATCTGTAATACATGTCATAGAGTTCAAAATCAGTAATCTGTGTATGAAAAGAAAAAAAATGGGGCTTTTTAATAAAACTGGAATAATTATATATCAATGTCTTGTTATTACAATGGAAAACCTTAAAGTGTATGTTATTCCTACATTTCATATTTCTGATAAGTATCTTTTTCAGCATGTACAGTCATGGCCAAACATATTAGCAGCCCTGCATTTCTGTTAGATAATGCACCACTTCACCCAGAAAAATTGAGAAACAAAAAAACCAATCTGACACATTCCACGCAAAACCCCAAAAATGGACTGGACAAAATTATTGGCACTCTCAATTTATTTTTTGGTAGCACACCCCTTGGGAAAAATAACTGAAATCAATTGCTTCCTGTAACCATCAATGAGTTTCTTACACCTCTCTATTGTAATTTTGGACCACTTCTTTCAGCAACTGCTCCAGGTCTCTCAGATTGGCCACTTTTCCCAATTGCTGTTTTGAGATCTCTCCACAGGTGCTGTATGGAATTGAAATCTGGACTCATTGCTGACCAGTTCAGTACTCTCCAGCACTTTGTCTTAAACCATTTCTGGGTGCCTTTAGACATGTGCTATGGGTCATTGTCCTGCTGTAAGACCCATGACCTCTGACAGAGACACAACTTTCTGACATTGGGCCCTACATTACACCACAGAATTCTTTGGTAGTTTTCAGATTTCATTATGCCATGCACACAGTCAAGACGTCCAGTGGCTGAAGCAGCAAAGCAACCCCAAAAAATCAGTGAACCTCCACCATGTTTGACTGTAGGGACTGTATGCTTTTCTTTAAAGGCCTCTGTCAGGTACCTGATGGGAGACTGAGTTGACAAGGTCGGCCTCACTTGTGTCCCTAGCCCTGACCCCACTGAGGTTGGAACAGGGGGAGTCTAGGGACCAGGGGGACAAGAGCGCCAGGAGTTGTTGCTTGTGGCTCTTGCAGATGATGGCCTTGGTAGACTGAGTATCCACTGATTTAGGGCACAGTAGCAATAAAGCAGGCAGGTAATGTGGATTGCTGGATGTGCAGCGGAGCAAAGTAGGTAGCCAGGAACAGGACTGGAGCAGGGTCAAACAAGCCAGGGTCATAAACAGTCGGGCAGCGCAGTACCGAATCAGAAGAGCAAGCCAAGGTCAGGAGCAGAGCCGAAGTCAGGAACCAGGAGCAGGAGAGCAATCGGAGTCAGTTGAGGAACAAGCCGAGTCAGCAACAAAGGGAACGTCAGGAACTAGCAGGACACGAGGGGGAGCTGAAGTTCCAGTCAGCACTGAATCAGCACGGAGGTGCTCTTTAAATAGCCCACCCAGCGCCGACAGGCGCGCCTGGGTCCTAGCGCCTGCCCGGTGCAGTCATCAGTGACAGGTGCACCTGGGTCCTAGTGCCCGCCTGCCTGTATGCCTTGTCGGAATCCTGCACATGCACAGATTCATGCGCTGCAGCGATCTTCTCATTCCCTGATGGCCTCATTTCTTTTTCTGAAAACAACAGATTGATGGGCTTTACCAAAAAGCTGTAATTATGTTTTGTTTGTCCACAGCACATTCTCTCAAAAGGATTTTGGTTTCCTCAGGTAAGTTTTGGCAAACTCCATTCTTGCTTTGTTATGTTTCTGTGTCAGCAGTGGGGTCCTCCTGGGTCTCCTATTATAGCTTCACTTTCCATTTAGATGACGACGTATAGTGCAAGCTGACACAGTTGTACACTGTGCCTAAAGTTCAGCTTCAATTTATCTTGAAGTTGATTGAGGTTCTTTAGCCACCATGCAAACAATTCTTCATTGCAATCTTTGCTCAATTTTTCTCTTTCCTCCTCGTCCAGGGAGATTAGCTACAGTGCCATGGGTTGTAAACTTATTGAAAATGTTGCGCACAATGGACACAAGAACATTAAGATCTGTTACTTGATACAGGTTCAATTACAAATTACATGAACCTCACAAACTTGGAATGTAATTATTTCTTACAATTTTGAGAAAGTGCCAATAATTTTGTCCAATCCATTTTTGAGGTTTTGCATGGAATGTGTGAGACTTAGCTTTTTGTTTCTCCACTTTTTTGTGTCATACCAATACAAACAAAAGAACTAAACATGAGAATTCCTAAAAATTTGTAATTGCAACAATTTTCTGGGTGAAGTAGTGCATTATCTGACAGAAATGCAGGGGTGCCAATATTTTTGGCCACTTCTGGTAAACATTTTCTTTGTTTTGCTTCTTGGTGATCCTACCAGTCCCCCTGCTTACCTAATTCAAACTGACCAAAAAAACACATCCATTTCAGAGTGGTCTGTTTTCTTCTTCACCACATCCGCTGTACACTGAGAACTATATTTTTTACTGTCATTAAAGCGGAGTTCCGGCTCTTAGCAACACACCAAAAAAAATTAAAAGTCAGCAGCTACAAATACTGTAGCTGCTGACTTTTAGTATTAGGGCAGTTACCTGTCCAGGGATCCAGCGGTGTCCTCACCGGAGCCGATTCTTTAGTCGGCTGTCGGGTGCTGGCGCCGCCATCTTGACTAAGGGATACAGGCAGGCAGTAAAGCCTTGCTGCTTCACAGCCAGTTTCCTGTGCTTTGTGTATTGGCCACGGGGGGGGGGGCAAACTTCTGTCTTAGTTCACCGTGGAGAGCTGAGCCAGAAGTGGGAGCAGGTACCTCCCAAAAGGTGTCAAATGTGGCAGCAGAGGGAGGAAGGAGGCAGATAAGTGGAGCTTCCACTTTTGTGTGGAACTCTGCTTTAAATACACATTAAAATGGAGCCATATTGTAAACAAATGGCTGCTAGACTGGCTCTGATTGATGATGGATTTACATTGTGGGACTTTTTTTGTGAATGAGTAGCCCTCATTCACGTTGGGGGATGTATCTGGGGGTCCCTTTATTTTTAAAGGGAACTTACAGATTTCCCAGCAGACCCCACAACCACTGACTGGACTAAGGTTGTGGGGAAAAGGCCCTTGTCCCTATCAACAGAGAAAGGGGGGCCTCATGCCACTTTTTTTTTTTTTGCATAGAGTTTCCCTTAAAATTAGAAGGATTTGTCCCTTTGTCTACATTCACCTGTAGGGGGTGGGCAGGGGTGAGTCTCAGGGATGAGTCACTGCCTAAGAAGACCAAATCAGCTGCTAGCTTCCTGACCACTAGGTGCCCTGAGTAGAAAGCTGTCGTATTTTTTCACTTTCCACTGAAGCAGCTAAACACCTATTTTAATGGACATTTACCAAATCTATGAACAGGCAAAAGTTGATCTGAACTAGAGAGCAGACCAAACCAGAAGCTCATCCCTACTTATAACCAAATTAATGCATTCACAAGCAGAATGAAGTGCACAGAGACAAAATCAGTACAGCACTAATACAACCAGAAACATGCCCACAGGTACAATCAGTCCTACACTGACCAAACCAGAAACATGTCCACAGACAAGTCAGTACCATGTCTACAGACATATTCAGTACCTTACTAACAAAGCTAGAAACATGCCCTCAACCACAGTCAGTATTTTCCTGACACAACCAGAAATATTGCTGTGGACACTATCAGTATTGTACTCACAAAACCAGAAACATGTTCACAAACATATTGACATGGCCAGAAATATGGCTGCAGATACCAACAGTACTGTACGGACACAGAAAGGAAAATATAAACAGTGATACTACCAGTACTAGATGACACTGAACTATCAATTTTCTCTGTGCCAACATGCACCGAGGTGCCCCTCAACTCATGGATGAGAACCCTGGACGCCACTTATCCCTTCTCATACTGCAAAGGGGCATCGAACTGTCAAAACAGTACTGTGCTAACACAACCAGTCAACAGTGACAGTCAGTACCATAATAGCACAACCAGAAATGTTTCTGTAGTGACACAGCCAGTTCTTTATTAACACAACCAGAAATATGTCCCCAGTGACACGAACAGTACCATACAGCACAACCAGAAACCCACAGGTGTTTTTTTTTTAAATGACATGGGGGTCTCCCCAAAATCCATACCAGACCTTTATCTAAGCATGCAGCCCAGCAGGTCAGGAAAGGAGGGGGATAAACGAGCGCCCCCTCCTGAACCATACCAGCCCACATGCCTTTACCATTAGGGGATGCTTTGGGGAAGGCCCCCCCCAAAAGCACCTTGTCCTCATATTGTGGGGGGCCATGGTTGTGGGGGTCTGTGGGTGGGGAGATAAGCGAAATCTGGAAGCCCCCTTTAACAAAGGGGCCCCCAGATCCCAAATCCCCCCCAGTGAATGAGTATGCAGTACATGGTACTGCTGCTCATTCACAAAACAAAGTGTAGTGTAAAAAAAGACTGGCAACAGACTTTGAAAAGTCCCCTGAAGTAGATCCAATGTCAATCAAGATGCCCGCTGCCCCGAAAAAAAAAAAACTGCTCCACTCTCAACACTGGCTCCTGCCGTCTGACAGCTGCGCCGCGATCACAGTTCTTAAATAGGGTGATGACACTACAAGGGGGCGGGATTAGCCCCTCCCCCTTGTTATGCCATCACACTCTGTGATTGGCCAAAGCATTGCACCTGACCTGTGCTTTGGCCAATCACAATGCACTTTCAGTGCATTGTGGAGCACGGTGGATGAACAGCCCGCTGAATGCCCATACCGTTCATGTGTTCATCAAACATACGAACGGCCCATTCTCAAGTTGAACTTACCTTCAACTCGAACACACAGCCCATCATTACGGTTTATGATGAAAGGTGTCAGGTGCAGCCTCCCCCTGTGACATCATTGCTCATAGGAAGTAAACCAGAAGTGTAGTTTTAAAGCTTAATAAACATTGTTTGGAGATTTTTACACTATCTGAAGTGTATCTGCTTATCTTTACATGTTTTTACCTTCCTATACTACATTTTCCTTTCACTTGAGGAAAGGTGCTGAATAACAGTATACGGATTGGTGTGGAGAATTGCCTTTGTAATTTATTTCTCTGAAGAGATTACTGACCACTCTGAATAAGAGGGAATTTTTATTTGGTAAGCACGCATCCAGGGCCAGTGCTACCACTAGGCAAACTAGGCAGCCGCCTAGGGTGCACTGCCACCTGCGGCAGCCCTGGCCATTGGTTTTCCTACTCTCCATCATGGCTTGATCTAGGGGGGTGCTGGGGTGGGCTATGCCCCCCCAGATTTCAGCTGTTTCCCCTAAGGTCAGTTTTTCTATGGATGCTGTGCCTGGCCACTGAGTGCCTTCCCCATCCCCACACACACGGCTGGGACAAGGGCAGAGCAGCCTGGAACAGTGAAGCCTGCAAAGGAGAAATGACAGGACAGAGGTGGGAGGTGCGGGCTGTGCTCTCCTCTCCTGTGAGTGAAGCGATCCTTCATAAAACAGATGACATAGGATCACTCTTACGACGGCATGTTCAGTGCTTGATTCATTCCCTGGCTCCATGCTTCCGAGAGATGAGCAGTCATTGGAGGAGATAGGGGGTGGGGTAATCCAACTGTGTAGCGCCCGACTCAAGAGCAATCCTGTGTCATCTGCTGTATGGAGGATCTCTCCACTGACAGAAGGGAGAGCACAGCAAAAACAACCCACACTTCTACTTGCTTTCTTGCCTATAAGTTTTTTTGTTTTTTTTTGGCGGGGGGGGGGGGGGAGCTTACAGGCCATGGAACTGCACACAATGAAAGAATGGGGGGGGGATAACAATCAATTGTGCTGAGATTTTAGGTTTGTGCAGGAGGGGGAATTTGTGCTAGGAGAAGAAATGGGGGGATATGTGCTAGAAGTAAGAGGAAAGTTTGGTGGGAGGGGGTATTAGGGGGCTAAAGGAGGAGGGAAGGGGAATTGGGTAAGGTGGGCTTTTTTTCTTTATTATTCACTGTCTTTGTCACTTTTCTTTACTGTTTAACAATAATATATTTATTTAAACTTAATTGTGTACAAGAACAATATTTCACCATTTTTGCACTGAAGTTTTTTATTTATATTTCTAATATATTTTTGGTTATAATCAGCCATGCAGGGAACATGCCTCAGGTCTTATCCAGGTGCTCTGCATCTTTCTTTTGGCCTTGTTATATAGGGGTTGTACCAAAGCTGTTATCAACAGTCAAAGGATGTTGATTCAACTGCTACACCTAACTATTGACCTGGTTTATAATAGTTTTACTGTAGCATTATTCCCCCACTCCCTCAATTACACAATCTCCCTCTACTCTAAAGGTTGGAGAAGACATGCAGCTACGGCACAGAGCATGAAAAAGAGGCTTGAAGAGGATCTTCTGGGGATTAGGTTGGAACCTGATAAAATAAAGCTTGTCTAGTGCATTATTTAAGGACATACACACGGTTTGTTGTAGCATACAACTGCATTTACAATTAACTGTAGAATGTTCCCCATATGTGTCATAAGTCTTTCAGGATCCTAGCAATAGTCACTGCTGCTTTTTCTGTAGAATAGGTTAGATTCCAAAACTCAGTGCTGTTCTTTAAATGGTAGCACAACCGGGCCTTCTCCTGTATACAACTTTGAGAATATCAAGTAGAAATATTGGGAGTCTAACAATGAAAGTTCTTGTAAACATATATACTGTCATTTTTAAGAGTTTTGTTACTGCATTTGCCCTTTCTTTTCTTTAGGAAATGAAAGTTGAAGTTTTTGTCTGTGACATAAGTATCCACCTGGTGAACTAACCGCCTACCTTCCTGTTTCAATTTTAAGAAAAGCACCTTGTGGTCAAACCAGTTTGAACCAGCAACTGTTATGGCGGATGACCACACGTTTCTATTTTGGACTAGTCACATGATGTTAACACCCATTTAACTCTAAGCTTGCTGTCAAGCATATAAGAATCTGATTGGACTAAAACTATACGACACACCTGGACTTTATGACTATATATATTAGTTTAAAGCTTAAGCGTTTAGATATATTGATTACCTTGGTCCACCTCATACGAGGTGAACGTCTGTATACTACTATATTATCTCCACTGCAGTGTAATTAATGCACCTTTCTTTACCAATTTGGTCTTACTAACTCATCTGAAAGGTCTCATATGAGGACCTGGTAACCTGACACAACACCATAAAGAAGCTTAAAGTGTTTTTAGGCATGTCATCATATTTATTGACGCTATTAGAGAGGCAAAAGTAGGTTTCAGGTTCAACAAAGCTTGTATGCGCAACTCACAATAACTGTCACAATAAATAAAATGTGGTATGCTATCATCCAAGGTCATGCAGTAACATTAAAAATAATTAAGATTTCGGTTTAGGAATATTTTGCTTCACTTCAGTTTATGCATGGTATAAGGTTAAAGTTACACATTCAGATGATCATCCTGTCCAAATATATTGCATAGCCAAGGGTAAAATTTAATATTCTTACTTCAACCCAGGAACTGTGATCTAATTTTCAGATTTTATGTGGAAATGTCGGGTTGTTTTATCATGGTAATACACTTACTCTTATGTAAGCTATGTACGTGCTTTACATGCAAAAGACATTTATTAGCAAAGATGTACAGTACTATTAATGCTAAACATTACACAAACAAGCATATGGTAGTAATTACAGAGGGTAGTCCAGGTTACAATACATGGTGTACTCTTGGTTATACCGGTGAAACTCAAAAAAATTTGAATATAGTGCAAAAGTTCATTTATTTCAGTAATGCGACTTAAAAGGTGAAACTAATATATGAGTTGTGATGATTGTGGCTTACAACTCATGAAAACCCCAAATCCACAATCTCAGAAAATGAGAATATTGTGAAAAGGTGCAATATTCTAGGCTCAAAGTGTCCCACTCTAATCAGCTAATTAAGCCTCAACACCTGCAAAGGGTTCCTGAGCCTTTAAATGGTCTCTCAGTCTGGTTCAGTAGGAATCACAATCATGGGAAAGACTGCTGACCTGACAGTTGTGCAGAAAACCATCATTGACACCCTCCATAAGGAGGGAAAGCCTCAAAAGGTAATTGCAAAAGAAGTTGGATGTTCCCAAAGTGCTGTATCAAAGCACATAAAATAGAAAGTTATATGGAAGAGAAAAGTGTGGAAGAAAAAGGTGCACAAGCAACATGGATGACCACAGCCTGGAGATGATTGTCAGGAAAAGGCCATTCAAAAGTGTTGGGGACTTTCACAAGGAGTGGACTGAGGCTGGAGTCAGTGCATCAAGAGTTACCACACACAGATGGATCCTGGACATGGGCTTCAAATTCGTATTTCTCTTGTCAAGCCGCTCCTGAACAACAAACAACATCAGAAGTGTCTTACCTGGGCTAAAAAAAAAAAAACAGACCTGGTCTGTTGCTCAGTGGTCCAAGGTCCTCTTTTCTGATGAGAGCAACTTTTGCATCTCATTTGGAAACCAAGGACCCAGAGTATGGAGGAAGAATGGAGAGGCACACACTGCAAGATGCTTGAAGTCCAGTGTGAAGTTTCCACAGTCAGTGTTGATTTGGGGAGCCATGTCATCTGCTGGTGTTGGTCTACTGTGCTTCATTAAGTACAGGGTCAACGCAGCCGTCTACCAGGGGATTTTGGAGCACTTCATGCTTCCTTCCGCAAACCAGCTTTATGGGGATGCTGACTTAATTTTCCAGCAGGACTTGGCACCTGCCCACACTGCCAAAAGCACCAAAACCTGGTTCAATGACCGTGGGATTACTGTGCTTGATTGGCCAACAAACTCGCCTGACCTAAACCCCATAGAGAATCTATGGGGCATTGCCAAGAGAAAGATGAGAGACATGAGACCGAACAATGCAGAAGAGCTGAAGGCCGCTATTGAAGCATCCTGGTCTTCCATAACACCTCAGCAGTGCCACAGGCTGATAGCTTCCATGCCATGCCGCATTGAGGCAGTAATTGCTGCAAAAGAGGCCCAAACCAAGTACTGAGTACATATGCATGCTTATACTTTTCAGAGGTCCGATATTGTTCAATGTACAATCCTTGTTTTATTGATTGCATGGAATATTCTAATTTTCTGAGATTGTGGATTTGGGGTTTTCATGAGCTATAACCCATAATCATCACAATTATGACAAATCACGGCTTGAACTATCTTGCTTTGCATGTAATGAGTCTATCTCATATATTAGTTTCACCTTTTAAGTTGCATTACTGAAATAAATGAACTTTTGCACAATATTCTAATTTTTCGAGTTTCACCTGTATGTGTCTATTCTACCATCATGCATTTACCAAATTCCTTATCGTTTTTCTCTAAATGCTATATTTGTTAAATCCTACATAATATGTACATTGTTAGCAAATGTCCGCACTGCACTGTTAATCTGAGATCCTTTTTACAGCTTGCTTTGTATTTTTCATGATTGTGTTTCATAAACAGATCTTAAGCTTCTGGAAAGTATTCCTATTTGTGCATGACTGGATCCTGCACGTTATAAATGCAAGTAAGGCTTATCCCCAGAAGATTATTTTCTGCATATCATTGCTCCCTAAAGTGCTCATAAAAGTGCTCATGAAGAGAAAATAGGAAATACTTACCTTTCCCACTGTCTACTCTACCAAACTCCACTATAATTAAATAATCCTTTGAAGTTTCTTCAGGATCAAGCACACATAGAATTTGCAAGCATTTTTGATGCCTAGTGTAATTTCCCTGTGCTGTCCTGTGACTGGGGAGCTACACATGCCACATACAGCCTGCCATACAAGTGAAAGGCTGCATGTGACTGTACTCTTATTAACACCAATGCAAAGAAACATCAGCATTTACAAGAATATGGGCACATACAACCATTTACTTGTCAGACAGGCTGTACAAAACATGTGCAGATGCCCAGCCACAGAAAAGTACTGGGAAATTATGCTAGGCATATACTGTAAATTACCAGTAAAATCTCATTGTACATGAACTCTTAAGAAACCAACACTTCCAAGAGAGAGCTAACCTATAGATTTCCCTGCTGCACACAATGGTTCCCCTGCTGATTCCTATGTCTTTATCGTGTCCTGTAGTCACATTGGGGTTGGCGAGGAGATCCACTGAATGCAACAAGGGACCAGGAGACGTACCCTTTCTGAAGTATTGGTTTCTGAAGAGACATCAGGGAATGATTTATCTTCATTAAATTGGTGTCCTGCAGCACAGCCTAAAGGAAAGTCAAGTACTGTATTCATTATGTTCTTCAAAGGAATTTTTCGAGCACTTTCATTTTAACTACAGAGCTAAATGCACCTGGTTCATGTGCCCTAGGTCTCCTATACATTGTTTTAGAACTTCAGACTTTGATATCTGAATGTTGGTGGCTTATTGTGATTACATTACTGATACCCATAGTGGTATATCCCACTGACCTGTAGGGAAGTGACCTATTTCTCTTACTCAGCTGATATTTGGTCTTGTGTTTCCCCTGAAAATAACATGATTGATGACTGGGCAGTGTCTTTCTAAGGCAGACTCACCCATGGCTGTCTCTTCACAACGTTGTATATAAATAGCTATCTCAAGGCATTCTGTACACATAATGTAGTCTCTCTCAAGAGCCTATTAGCATGGCACGCATGACAATTGTTTACAACAACTTTTTTTTTAATCTTAATTTTTATTCAAGAAGATAACCCAGTACAATGCAAAAAAAGTTTGTGATACAATAAGCCAGTAATATTTACTTACATTAAATTATATAAATTTTCAATACCTGTACACCCATGGTCTAACAAACTGCATGTGATTATGGGTTGACATGCATCAAGAGCTGTGGTCCAAATAACTCGAATGTAACTGTTTCTTTGGGAATATCCAATTTACTGCATTCTGGCATGGTAATTTATACCAATATACAACAATTAGCAGCACAGCACTAAGCAAGCAGTTAGAGTCATCTGACTCTTAAAATAATAGTACCTAAAAGTGGATCCAAAGGTGTGGCAGTAAATAGCGAAAACCACGTAAAACACTTTTTTTTCATTCACAACAAATTGTGTGCATGAACTAGGTGTGTAAATATAGACTTTTTGACTTTGATATACAGTAGAGTTGCAGCCTTAAAGTGTACATAAACTCTAATAGTAAACTTTTCAGAGATCGAAGAGAGCCTCTATGTTTCATGCTCCAATGACTTCCTTCTGCTGTGGGCGTTCTGGTGCCGACCACAAGAGTACCTCCCATGCTCCTTATAAGCACAATACCAGGAGTCAAGGACCGCATACTGATGACAGCATTGACTTCAGCATGTTGTATTCAGCCAAGTAGTACATACATCAAGTCCCACTTGGACCCCATCCATCTGTGTGTTTCTCCTTGACACGCTTAATCTCTGCAATTAACCCTTGAGGGTGTAAAGCATCAGAGGGGGATGATCTTCAGATGGAGAATTGCAGTATGTACAGCTTGCCTGAATAAAATTGTTGAAGCCAGTGACATCACCAGTATGAGGTCCTAAATATTCAATGAAAAGTGTTTTGGTATATCTGTTTGATAAGTGCAAAAAAACCTGTTGATCATGTTAGAAATTCAGAGCTGTTCTGTGCGCACAAGTGTTATCTCAAGAAGTCTAATTATTCCCCACACTTCTTATCTTACACTACAGAAAAATTTGTGTCTGTTGTAGAGATGAGAAGAGTGGGAGGGATTGAGTAATAATCAAGACAACTGGGTAGGGCTGACACCAAGTTCACAAAAAAAAATCCACAACAGGACTTAACAGCTGTGTACATTTCAGTGGGTAATTTTCTGTGTTTGCAGGAACTCTTCCAGAATACGCTAGCATCTGTACTTGCATTCATAGAAGTACTTAGACAGTGACATATCCATTCTTTCTTTCTTCTTCCTTTGGGATGTTTTTGATTTTGAATACCGTAGAGCAGTTGGTTTGTAATTTATAAAACAATCCCCATAGTAATGCAGTGTAAATTCCCTAGATCTATGTTTAACATAAATCAGAGCCACATTATACGGTATGTATCACTAGTAAAGTGGACTTTTATTGATATTTGCAAGCCTTCAGCTGTATATCTGATGTAACAACTTCATATGATTGCAGAGCAGTTTAGAAATCCTAGACAGATACTATAAACTATGCTGGGTTTGGAAAAAAAAAGTTTTCTTTTTTCCAATGTTAGTATGAATAAAATTATCTTATTTTACCCCCTTACATAAGAAGTTGCGCTGCTTTTGTACAATTATCAAATGTTATCCTCTTTGCTCCTGAAAATGTTTTGGCAAGCAATCTTATTACTGCTTTGCAAGAGGGCATTATTTTTGCAATCCAATTTGAAAAAAAATAGCTCTCCATAATTTTGAACTAGTACTACAACTTTTACTTTCTACTTTGTGTATCATTTATTCCTACTCCTTTTTTGGATTTCCAGCATTGTAAAAAAATGTTTCTTTATTCATACACCATTTCCTGGTTCGATCATCTTATTTTAACTTTTATTCTTTTTGCATTATATTTGACTGTCATAAAATGCTAGTTGACTGCCTGCCACACTGATTCTCTTGCACATGAAAAGCTTCTTCCTGAGTCAGAGGAGATTATAGGGATAATGGGGAGGTCTTCCAAAAGTCGCAAAAAAATGTGTATGTGGTAGCAGAATGGTGCAAATAGAAATAGTGTTCCTCACTTGTTATTCATAACCCACTTTGACTTCCATCAATTGATTCTCTCAACTCTAGCATTACTATGTGTTGAAATGTATACTGCTCAAAAAAAATTAAAGGAACACTTTTTAATCAGAGAATAGCATCAATTCAATTAAACTCCTTAGATATTGATCTGGTCAGTTAAGTAGCAGAGGGGTTTGTTAATCTGTTTCAGCTGCTTTGCATTTTCAAACCCTATGCTGGTGCAGTGGGTCCTGGGTTCCTCCTGGTGCACTGTAATGCCCACCCTCATGTGGCGAGAGTATGCAGGCAGTCCCTGGAGGATGAAGGAATTGATACCATTGAATGGCCTTGCCTGACCTAAATCTAATAGAACATCTCTGGGATATTATGTTTTGGTCCATCTGACGCCACCAGATTGCACCTCAGACTGTTCAGGAGCTCAGTGATGACCTGGTCCAAAAGATTGAGTACCATTTTGAGTTGCTGCAATGAAATATCATCAAAATGTACTAGATTGCTGCATCATTTTTTCACTTAAATTTTTGGGGTGTCTTTGAATTCAGTCCTCTGTAGGTTGATAATTTTCATTTCCTTCAAACGATGGGGCATCCTTACTTTCCTAATATATTACCCAGTCCATATCAGTATAGATATCCAGCATGATATTTTTCCACATTGAGATCTGATGTGTTTTCAAAGTGTTCCTGTACCTTTTTTGAGCAGTGTATGTAAACTCACATATGCCCATTTAGCAATATGGATTTTGAATTATAACAATTGGCCCCAGCATGGAATCCTCTTTTTATCTTTTGTAGATGGTTCGGATGAAGATCTCCACACTGCATTACCTGGTATGGGAACAGGGGTAAGCTGCAGCACACGACGTGTCTTGCTGATATCACTCTTGAGTTTTCCCATCCTCTGGAGGGGGCCACACAGAGCCAACTAAAGCTCATGGGGTCATGGTGGGTTATGTTTGTTGAAGGAAACAAAGGAAACTTTGCCAATGTATGGCTGTTTCATAAGCAAAAACAGGAGAATGCACAGATGTGGTGGCAATGCTGCACAGTGCAAATCATCCTTTAGAGCATTGAAACTGGAAATTAAAATGTGCAAGAATACTAGGTATTTACTATTTACTGAAATATCTTTACAAGAAAAGAAGGGCACATATAATGAGAGAATAGTGATGACCCTAACACTCCAGGGTTTAGATTCAGGGAAAATATTGCAAACTGTATGAAAGTTCTGGTGCTGAACACAAACCCTATTAAAGCCAATTAAAGCCATATGTTAAAAAAGTAATGGCTATTTTCTAGACTAATAGGCAAGGGATTGTCAAACAAATGGTATGGAGGGCTGCGCACATCCCTGGGGAATACGTACCAAAGAGAAACAAAAATAATCTGGTGGGGAGCATAGATTTTAATAATTCTTAAAAAACAGCATTAAAAATACAAAATTCCTTAAAAATACCATGACTGGGGATGACCAGAGTCTGCCTGTCAAGTTGCACAAGTGTACGATATATTCAACCTACTACAGCAAAACTGAAATTTTCAAAGAACAAAAAATGGGCTGGGATTTTCTTCACCAACACCGGACACTTACCATAAATGAGGGCCTTGTATTGATGTTAAGGGAGGACCCCATTAAAGAAAAAAAAAAAAATGTTATGGGGTTACCCTTAAAATTATATACCATACACTTATCATTGATGATGGCATGTCCCCTTCAAAATATTTACAAGACCCTTGTCTAAGCATGCAGCCACGTTAGCCAGGAAAGGTGTATGTGTTGAGGGGGCATTGAGTGTTTTCCCCCTATCCCTGAACCATATCAGGCCACATGCCATCAACATGGGTAGGGTACCTTGCCAGGGCAGACGCCCCCCTGGCAAAGCACCTTGTCCCAATATTGATGATGACAAGAGCTTCTTCCCCACAACCTTGGCCTGGTGGTTGTTAGGGTCTGTGGATGGGGGGGGGGGCTTATCAGAATATGGGAGGTCTATTTACAATCAATGGGGCTTTCAAATATGAATGAGTATGGTGGTTGCTAAAGATGTGGTGGGTGCCAGAAACCGCTGCTTCCTTAACCACCATTTAGATGGGAAGAAAAAAAAACGCTACTAAATGTGATGCTCAGCTACCGAAAAAGAGTCCAAAAGGTCAGGTCTTTGGATGTTTATTCTAACAAGCAAAGTTCAGTCCCTATCAGAGAAATGTTCTTGTAGCACTGCGACCCTTGGTTTGAATACAAAACAGGATACTGCCTGCATAGAGTTTGCAGAGTATCCTCCAGGTACTCTGGTTTCCTCCCACAGTTCAAAGTCATGCTGGTAGGTTCATTGGTCCACATCTAAATTATGTTTGTATTCAGGTGAGGTCAAAGCCTTAGGTTGTAAGCTCCTTGAGGGCAATGACTGATGTGAATGTACACTATATAAAGCTCTAGGGAAATTGTCAGTACTATATAAAATACTAGTAATAAATGTATCTATGGGCTGTCTGCTATAAAAATACATTTTGGGTTTACCGACACTTGAAATGTACAATACTTGATGCATCTAAAGCAGTGCACATCACAAATGGATTTTGTTTTATTAATCATCCTTAAGTGGAATTCTTACTAAATGATTCTCTCTAAAATATCAAGAATAGGATCTGCAGCTACAATTTATTAATTTGCTTTCTAGTTATTCATAAACTAAAGCTATTTCACTTTGTTCATTTCATTCTCTTAAGTTAATGAGATGAATGTAATCATATTTACATTTTCAGTGGATGATGCATCGTATTTATTAAAGTCTATAGCAACGAACACAACAAAGTATTACTGCAGGATGTGATTCTCAAAACCTCTTTTAAACATTAATTAGCTGCAAAATACTTAACTGAAACAGCAAACAAATGATATCATGTTGCAATTAGCTAACTTTTTTGTGACAAATAATGCTCTTGGCTGCTCAAACAAACCAAAAATTATATGACCTGTTACATACAGTGATCATGTTTTCTGCTTTACACAGTTATTATACAATGGTGGCCGTATACATATTTTAGGCAGATTATGTGATGATCCCCAATGTTTATAGACTTCAAACATTATTCCAAAATGCCCCCATCCTTTACATTTTGGATAAATATCAATAATCTTTAAAGAACAATTGTGCTTGAAATCAGATGGCATAAGAACTATCTAAACTCTAGGCACAGGGATGTAATTCTCACCTAGGCGAGGTGATTGTAGCCGTATTAGTGCATTTGCAACAGGAACAATTGAGTACTGTCCGTGATACTTTTTTTTATTTGCACTAACATACAATTTTGAGGACAAGCTTTCAGGGAATGTCCCCTTCTTCAGGTCTAAGCAGTACTGAAACAAAGATTTAGCAGAATGTTATAAGAGATGTAGGGGGATGGGGAAAAAAAAAAAAACAACAGAGATAAGACACAGCAAAAGCAAAGTCTGGGGGGGGGGGGGGGAGACAACACTAGCAAAGGCAGTCATGCTTGAGCTGATAGTCATAAAACTGTTAGAAAATGATTGAACAATCCCAGAATTCAGGCCATTATCTCTTGTGTCAAATAGAATTATCATTCTTAGTTCAAAAGTTTTTCTTTCCTGAATGGATTTGAAATTTCCTTTAAGAACTAAAATATTGAGGTCTCCCAAAGTGTGGTCTTGTTGTGCGAAATGGTGTCCCACAGGTGTGCAAAGGTCATCTTCTTTATGTTCCTTGATGGTATGGCTGTGCAAATTTATCCTTTTTTGCATCTTATGTCCTGTTTCGCCAACATAAGATCCTTTGCTACATTTTCTGCACTGGATAAGGTACACAACATTACTGGAGGTGCAGCTGTATGATCCAGAAATATGGAAGATCCCTTTTGAGTGTCTGACACTTTTTGATGGATTGATTTGGTTGCACAGTTTGCATCTTTTTTTATTGCAGGGTTTGCTTCTATTATTTGTGACATAATCAGAAGGAAGTTTTCTACTGATGTGTTTATTTCTTGGGTTGGGGGGTTGTCTGAAAGCTAGTATTGGTGGTTGCTGGAATACTTCTTTCAGAGTTCCATCCTCTGTTATGATGGGTTGTAAATCTTTGATTATTTTTCTTATTCCTTTTAGTGCTGGGTTATATGTGTATAACTAGCTCAAAAAGTTACCCCCCCCCCCAAAAAAAAAAAAATGTTCTTCCTGTAGCCACTTAAAGTGTTTCTAAAGGTTTTTTATATTTGAAAAATCACAAACACATCATACGGTGTGCAGTAGTTTAGCACAGAGCTGCCTGGATCCTCCTTTTCACAGGTTCTCAGAGGCTCTCCTGGCCCCTCCCTCCTGTTGGGTGCCCCCACAGCAAGCAGCTTGCTGTGGGACCACACGCTGCTCCGTGTGTCCTTTCACACATGGAGCCGCTGCTTGATCCTGCCCCTTCTCTATCATTGGCAGACTGGTTGTGATTGACAGTAGTGGGAGCCAATGGCTCCCGCTTGCTGTACCAGCCAATGAGGAGGCAGAGACCCAGAACAGCCCAGGCTGTCATGCACATCACTGGATCGCGACAAAGGTCAGGTAAGTTTTGAGGGGTCTGGGGGCACTGCTGCACACAGAAGGTTTTTTTCCTTCATGCATAGCATGCATAAAAGTAAAAAACTTTGAGCCTTTACAACCACTTTAATGCCTGCAGGAGGGAGAGGACGAGAAACAGGCTTTCAGAGGATACAGGAGGAATATGGGAGGGGATTGGTTTTTCTATGCATCCCCACCACCCTTCCTATTCAGGTGTACAGGGGAGCCACATGGGCCCCCTGGAGCATTGGGTCAGGTTGCGATTGGGATCCCTATAAGTAGTCCCCTGATTTTAAGGTATGTTGTGTAAATAGGAACACATAACAAGCATATAGTCGTGTTTTCTCAAATTTGACTGTAAAAATGGAAGAACATTTTAATGCACTGCAATTAAATGTAGTGTGCATTTGTAAATTAAATCAAAAAGAAGAGCTGCACTTCCCCATTCCTGCCGCTTGTGGACATTAAAATGTATACATACACGATGTTAATACTGTAACATATAATCAATAAATTCAAATTATTAATAAGTGATAAAAGTCTCTTGTAAAGTACCAGGGCAAAAATAAAAAGTACCAAAAATCTTGTGTTCAGTATCTTCTTAAATAAAGTGCATAACAATCTGTATCACTCCACCTCAGTAATCAATTCACTCTGCACAGTGCCCTTGCCCTTCTGGAACCGAACTCACTGGAAGATGTTGACCACCTAAGCTTATACTAAAGGTAGGTCAAAATGTGTTTTTTTCACATTATATGTTCAGTATCTCATGCCCATGTATGAGTGGAATCAAACAGAAAAATACTCATGGTGTAATACGGTTTATTAAAACCATGGTAAAAACAGAAAAAAGTCACACTCACAATACTTGGTGTCCAACCTGGCACCCCAGAGTCACCTGTCAATACTCACTATAGATCACCGCTGCTCCGACCAGCATGGGAGCCAACGTGCATTCCACAATGTGGAAGTTCCTGCTGCTATGTGTTTCGTCATATTGAGACGTCATCAGGAATTTTTTGATTATATGCTACAGTAGTAACATTGTGTATGTATAAATTTTAACGGGGCAGGGCTGGGGAAGTGCAGCTTTTATTTGTGATTTACAACTATGTTCCAATATTATCTGAGCAGAAGCTACCCAGGTGATTTTGTTGCGTAGTTTACACTGTTGCGTGGGGTTTCTTTATACTTTTCATATGTAAATTAAGTAAGGGGTAAGATTGTTTATTGAAACCACTTTTAGTAGCTACCGTGTGATATTGGGGCCGTAATATTGCATGCCATTTAAAGAGATGGCTAATAAAGGACCTACCTTATACACATTTGCTAGTAAACTGTCTAGTGAAACTCTTACTGTGTTTGAGTAGTGTGAACACTTTCCATTTTGTTTGTACAGTTTGATTTCATTCTTTTATGTGCACCCCCGGTGTCATGTACCTCTACCTTTTTACACACACTCAGAAACATTTTGGTGTTATTGAAAGTTGATATGCTGTATTATAGAATATACCAAACATGTTCAGTGTTTTGCTCTACGTTTGAGAAAACCATGCAAGCTTCTGTTTTCTCACAGTAACTTACTGGAATTTAAAAGGGAAATAAAATGCTACTGTGCAAATATTTAAAAGTCCTGTGCAAAATGGAAAAAAATGCCATAAACCACACTGCCTGCTAAACATCCTTCATCAGAAGACTCAGCTCCTGTTACATATCTGCCAAACGATTTTGTTTAAAATGAAGCCCAGCATGCAAAGCAAAAAAGATGAATTAGTGCCAGGATCAACATTTCTGTTACTTCGATTATTTAGGATTTTGCTGTAAAGAAACAGTTTGTTCCTAATCAACACTTAAAGTAGATCACAGACCATGCACAAATATGACAGACTATTAATCTTCCAAATTGAATTAAATCTGTCTACAAGGACATGAAATGATATGTTGAATTTGTTAATTTCATTGAGAGTGTAGATGGCAAAAACACTTGTTTTATCTAAATAGGAGCACAAGAGGATGTCAAAATAAGGCAAATGATTGGCAAAGAGTCCTTGAATTCTCACTTCTTAGCAAGTTAAACTGTCTGTGAATTTTATTAAGTCAGCAAGCCACCATATTCTTCTTACTGGGTCTCAGGAGGTATGTAACTTGCATAAAGCAACATTTAAGGAAGAACAATTATCCTGGTAGAAAGTATACTTCCACTATAGTCTAAGGTATCTTGCTGATTGAAACAGGCTTTCCCCTACAATTGTCTTATTTTACTCCATTCATTTAACCCTTGTTTACCTATCATCAGTTTATTGGTCCCTACTCATGATATCCATCCCTTCAACATGATGTCACCACCACCATTCTTCACCATAGTGACTAAGTGTCAAGCTACCCCCACAGGAACTGCTGAGTTTTGGGTGCTCCTAAAGCCAGGCACCACACATTTTCCAGACACAAAAAACAGTCCATGGGCTTGGGGTTTTTTTTCTGTTTAATTAAGGGGTTGAATTTCATTGAAGAAACAGTAGAATGAGGATGTTTACTGCTCTAGAACATGTAGGGAAAAAAGACAGATACTTGACTGCATTCCAGCTGGAACCATCACATTCCTTAGTAGAGTAATCCCTTTCTGGGAGCTTGATGTCCTCTAAGTGGATTTGTAGCACTGAGACAATGTGTAGGAGCTCTTGGTCCCCTTAGTGCACAGATTACCAGCCCACCTGGCTACAGTATCTGCTCCCAGAAACAAGGGATTGGGTGAGCTATGAACTGTCCCCTGAAGACTTGCCAGAACTTCCATCCACCAGACTTGTCCTTTCTAGGCCCTGAGGGTGTAGAGGTACTCACACGGTCCTTGTCCCACAACTATGGACAGAACTGCTTTCAGGCTTTCTAGCTGAGCTGCTTCTTCTCCACGATTTACCGGCTGTCTTTCCCCGGTGAATTGCAGGTCAGTGGCACCCCCTCTTTCAGCTTCTCTTCAGCTTCCAGCCTTCAGCGTGAAAGCAGAACCCCCCCCCCTCCTCTGGGGCTCCCTCCCAGGCTACACAGCAACACCTCTAAGCAATTCATCTTCTACTCTACTGCCCTGCTAGCATGGTACTCTCATATTTATGGGGTAGTCTTACCACACTACCAGGAGCTCTTCGCTTGGGATTGGTCTATCGCCTCCCATAAATATGCAGATTTAGGTCTCTACCCCTCCGCCCACTGTCTTCTGGAAGTTTCCATTGACCTCCAGAGCCAGGTGGAGGCGATAGAGTCCCAACCTGCTGCGTCACCAAGCCTGACCTCACACTGAATTCACAATAATTCAGGCTCACTCTCTACTAGGAGCCAAAAATAAATTTACCTCACACTAGCCCCACTTAGTGGGTGCTTTAGAAGTATTCAGGGTGACAAACGATGCTGCCCTTCTATAGACACCACTACAACCCGTATGAAAATTCCCTGCCCCTGGGCCCAGGGTGGCTACCAAAGGAATCCCAACCATGTTCTATTAGCTCAGTAGGAAAGCAGGAAGTCACACACCAATGGCATCAGCTCACATCCAACTTTATTAAACCTGGACAAAGCACACTGCAGCCACACCTAGGAATGCCGCTCTCTAATGTTTCACTCAATATGGGTTTGATCACAGTAAACAGTTGTAAGTTGAAAATGATCTGATCACAGTGGCTAAATGGTTAGCACTTCCGCCTGGCAGTACTAGGGGCATTGGTTCACATCCCAGCCACGGCACCACCTACCTGGAGTTTGCATGTTCTCCCTGTGCCTGCGTGGGTTTCCTCCTGTTACTCCAGTTTCCTCCCACACTCCAAAGACATGCTGGTAGATTAATTGGATCCTGTCTAAATTGACCCTAATATGTGTATGTATGAATGTAAGTTAGGGACCTTAGATTGTACACCCCTTGAGGGTTAGGGACCGATGTGAATGTACAATATATATGCGTAAATTGACAGCACTTTATAAGTACCTGAAATAAATGTCATTGGTGACTGACTTCCTGTTTTCCCATTGAAAGATGGCTGTCACACATACTGAAGGCAAATAAACTGTTAAGTTTGCAAGGGAAGTTGCACTTTGCAAGGGATTTTGACCCAGAGCTTAGTGCATGAGGTATAGCTCTGCTTATGTCCATCATCCAATCATATGCAAACAAAAATGTGTTTTTTTATTTTCCTTGCATGCGAATGGGTATTCCTTGTAAAATGAAATACCACCACATTTACAAAGCTCTGGGGCAAATTCCCTTGCAAAGTGCAACTTGCCTTGGAAAGTGAACAACTTCATTATCTTTAGTAAATCAACTCCATTGGGTTCTGTGGTATGGCCAGAAAGTTTTAGTCTAATCAGTCCTTGGTTTCTATTTGATTTTTTTTTCCCCCAAACCTTTTGGCAAACTCAGAGTGAAATTCAATTTGGGATTTGTTCAGCAGTCCCAACTTTTTGAAGTGTCAAAGGTGATCCTGTGCATGGCTTCTTCAATCTTGGAGGTGGATCTCTGCAGCTCCTACTCAGCTTCCATTGTGTTCTTTGTTACTTCTCTGACCAATGCCACCCATCACTGGTTCCCATTAAAATTGATCTATAGTGGAGTTTAAATATGGATAATGTTCAGCTGCTGAATGACTGCCTGATGTGCAATCTCAGTATTAAAGCTAGTAATGGCAGTCAACATTTACAGATATTTTTATTTCATTCACATTGCTGTATTGTGTGTACAGCATACATCTTTATGTAAAGATTACTTATACTAAATGGAAAATTATATTGCAATGAATGCCAAAAATGCAGCATAATTAATTTGTGGTGGAGACCAAGAGCACCGTATTTTCATAACATTTCCTAGCAGGAAATAACTGCAATTATGATTTTCTCAAACAATCCTTAATAAATGACTGTGTTCATATGCTGGATTGTCCAAATAACTGCATTCCAAACTGTGATGAATACCATGTCCCTCACAGGCACCTTGCTGCTTTTAAGGAATTTACACATGAGAAAATAATGTATACATAACTTACGTACGCCTATGTCTCAGAAAGAGCTGTGAAAATATACTCTAGTGCAATCTACAATAACATCAGTTACTCAGAAATTCCCAAAGTCACCTGTATTTCTATCTACTCAACCCCTCACCTAATTATTTAGGTTGATCTACCAAAATGTCTCTATGATATAAGTCTGTCACATAGTTGCCATTTGTTCTTTTTTGAAAGCCAGTTCCACTATTTGAATTTGTAGTCCTTGCACTCTATTAGTGCTATACAGTGGAAAAAAGTAATAAAAGTTGCTCTGTATGGTAAGTCTACATTTTCTGTATCTGTTCTAATTATCTCTGTTTATATTATGCACTGATGCTGTACAATGCTACTTCTCTTATATATTTGGGATATTTCCATCTCTCTTTTTCCATGTATATTATTATTAATCAATGCCCATTAGATTTAGCCATGCCACATTTACAGATTTCAATATGGAAACCCATAATGGTTTTGGGTCACATTTCTTTTAGTATTTTTTAACATATTTTTAAACCACTGTTTTCTTCAAAGTGAATTGAAATCCCACCTATTAAAAGATTTCCCCTCACCTTGTGTTGCTGACAACTGTAAATGTTTGAACAAGCCATCGCATTCTGTTGACATTGGTCACTAGGAAGACTGGAAGGATTAATCACCCCCAAGTAGATTACTGAAAGCAATAAAAACCTGACTGTCTCCAACATAGGATATACTTATGTTCTTCTGTAGTTCCTACTGACTTTGGTCACACGGGAGGTCCTACAGCAAACAGTGCTGCTCCACTGCTGATTTATAAAGCATTGTTTGACCACTGTAGAGCTTTCATACTTCCCTTGAGTCCATGACACAGGAAATGGGAATCCTGACAAGCCCAGATTGCATTTGGAGGAGCTCATGTGAAAGAGGAATACCTGCAGGATTGTTTTCTCACCAGTTTCAGTCTACGCTATTCTTTACAAAGAAGTTTTAAGCTTTGTCTACACAATTTGGCCTATAAATATATATATGTATATAAAAAAAAAAAAACAGTTGAAATCAAATGAAAATTATACTTACTGCACTCACTATGTATTCCCACCACAACACAAACTAAATAAATCTCTTAAATGTGTTGCACTGTTGAAAAAACATATATATAAAAACACACCCGAATCAAATAAAGTGCCTATATAAATAGTGCCAATAATAATAAATTCATATAATTTCAAAAGTGTCATAAACTGTCCAATAAAGTGCCAAAACAAGCATGAGTCATGAGAATAATAATAAATAAAATGATATAAAATATGGGTAATACAATAAATGTGTTGAAGTCCAATCACCTAAAAGGTGTAAACAATCCGTGCTCAGTCCATGCAACTAATGGCAAAATAAAGTGACTTGTGCTTCAAATCTTCACCGCCATACATGCCACCCACATAAACATAGGACTCTTACCAGAACCAAAAGACCTTACAATCAAGGACTAATTTCGCTTAATGAAAAAAAACAATCCTGGATTGATGGATCTAAGCCCGTGAAACCAGTGGCATTCAACCTCTACTGTGGGTTCTTTTTACCTCACTCATATCTTCACCATCAGATATCATCCAAGTTGGTGTAAACCACCAGATCCACATGAAACAAGGAGAGGAATCGCTCATGGTACGGTATGCACACTAAGTTTATTAATGAAACTGAAGAAGTATACTCACAAAAAAAATCAAGAAGCATGCAAATACAAAGCACCCCACAGCCAGGCACAAGGTAGATTCACAATCAGGTGCACACACACACTTTCATTCGTTGTCTCCAATAATGAATCTAGGGGTTGTTTTATTACTGGAGAACTTGGATAGGGAATTTAGTAGGATACTCCAGGAATAGAACTAGTTACAGTTGAGGACAGAAGTTCCTTAAGTAGCAGTCCCAATGTTAAGAAGAAAAATATGGACATTGCTCTTCAGGACACCAGCCGGCGTCCCTTTTGTGGACCCACACTGACTATAGAGCACCAGAGAGGTAGCAGAGCACACACACAAGGTCCAAGGACAGAATGGTAGCCTCCTTCCAATCTTCCAAGCGATTCCCTCCAGTGATACCAGACAGATCTTTGGCAGACAGCTCCCCTCAGTAACCTTGATGGAAAACCAGGGTCACACTCTCAGGCCCTTGTGTCACCTACCTGAGGCTACATGGCAGCAGGTGCCTGGGGAGGCACTGCGCATCCCTCCCAGGCTGGTGAAAATCTCTTTTATGCATGGTGAAAATCTCTCCAGGAAAGACCCAGGGCACAGTATTCCCAAAGAATAAATACCATCTCACAGCATTCCTCAGGGCTACTCTCCCTGGGATTGGCTGAAGTGGCATTAATATTCATGCTTTATTCTGCATGAGCTCCATGAGCTATATATCCAGAACCAACACAAGCAGAACTAGCAGCACGTGAACACACTGAGAAAGTACTACTAACAATTGCAGCCCTCTGTTAAGCAGAAAGCCTAAGTAAACTAAGCAGAGGAACCAACTATAATCTACTTATCCTACTACCTATCTTGGACAATGCTACAGGATGATAGAAGTGCTTAGATGCATGTTGAACTGCATACAGGCAGCTATCTATGAATTAGTATATAGGATACTCACTACACAGAGGCCTGCTACCCTGTCAGAGTTACCTTCATATGGTAATACAGCAGTCTCTACACAGTCAAGCACTGCCACAAAAGCAACATGTCACAGAGTTGGATATTTTCAGACAAGTCCCAAGTCCTCAGTTCCTCTAAATCCTCATCCACAGGTAATGCTTGCCATTGCTTGTGCAAAAGCTAAAACCGCAAAAACTCAAGCTGTTTTTGCTGAGCATGAAATGCAGGTGAGGAGAGAAAGCATGGGTACATGCTGAAGAGAACAGAACAAAAAGCTGAACAAGCATAGCAAGAAACATCATAAGAAAAATAGTTGGATAAAAATGTAGTTAGAGGCATCTATGGAAATGCAAAAATGATACTTGCTAGCCCAGAAAATGCAGCATGTAGCTTCACTGGAAGTGCAGATAACCCCTCCTAGAATGAAACCCAGAGAAGTTGCCATAAAGAAAGGAGCAGCAGCTATTATAGGAGGACCTAGAATCAGCCCTATACCAAAAGAGTGTACTTGATAAAGAGCCTGCACTATAAGGTTCTCTGCAATGCACTTGAGTTTGCCTCTCAACACTCCAAGCCAAGTAGCAACACTCACGTACAAGAGATCAATAGAGACAACATCAAATATACAAACTAAAGATGCTATATTGTATCACTGCAAGTTAGAGACAAGCCTAAAGTCTGCAAACAAGAGAATTTCAAGCAAAGGGACACTATTCTTGAGGCAGTTGAAGACCAGCCTTTTCTTCAGGCTGCAAATGCTCCATTAGATGGGCATCACTTTCCGTTATATACAGCATGGGTGGCAGTCACTGTCATTCCAAAAGGAAGGGTAGGATAATACTTATTTTGTCCAATTTTGTTGGAGGTAAAGCTCTTCACCAAAGTCTTGCCCATGAGGCTTCACCCTTACATTCAACAGGCTTCATGCCTGATAGAGAAGCAAATGATAATACAATCAGGGCATTAAATGTAATCCATTTGGTTCACTCTAACAACACCCCAACAATTCTGTTGTCTGCTGAAAATGCATTTGGTACATGAAGTCAGTGTTTCAATATCTATAATAGCGCCAACCTGGTCAGATGGATTGACAAGATCTATTCTTTCCTTCAATGTCAATGTAAATAATCTTTTCTCTGACAATTTCACATTGAGCAACAGAACCAGGCAGGGGTGCCCCATTTCATCTTTCATTTTCACTATGACTTTAAAGACCCTTCCATGCAACATTATATCAAACCAGAACATTTCTGGCATGCTATAACTCCAGGGGAAGCAAAAACTCACTGGTTACACCAACAATCTGTTGTTCTTTATCACCCAACCCCTTACCTCCCTTCCAAATCATATGGAGGAATTTCAGAAGTATAGTGAGTTATCAGACTTTAAAATAAACTGCCACAAATCTCAGGCCTTGAAAATAAATCTCCAATAAGCTGCTGTGGATATGCTGAGACCTTCTTTTTCATTTAAGTGGGCTTGCAACCATATCCTTTATTTGAAGACCCTCTTAACTCCCTCCCTAAAGGAGATTTTCTGAGCCAATTTGCCCCCACTTTTTACCACCTTACGTAAAGATCTCAGAAAGTGGTCAATTACTGTATATGTTTTTCATGGTTCAGAAGGAACAGTGTCCCTAAGATGAACATCCTCCCAAGACTGCTCTATCTGTTGCAGACCCTTCCAATCAGGATCTCTAAATCATTCCTCAAACAGGTTCAAGGAGAACTCAGACTTTTATGGATCCAAAAATCCCACAGTCACTCACAAACTGCTGTCTCTTCCCAAACAGGGAGGTCTATCTGGCATGAGTTTTAGGTTGAAGCACTAATACTAGTAACGAGCGCTGAATACAAGCAGAACAAGCAGCCTTAACCATTCTGTTAGAGGGAATCCCTAGGTTGAGAGCAGATCTTCCACCTTCTGTCAGACCCCGCCCAGTGGTCAGATATACAGCCCGTCTCCTCCTCGATGAGCATGAAGATATTATTTCTATTACCCTTTCTGCACATATGACCCTGGTCATAGGACACCATAATTGTCTTCCTGACTCTATCAACAGATTGTTTCAATTACTGGTATGTAACAACCAATTCTGTCTTGATGTCTGACTATGATGGGCTATAAGAATCTATCAGAACTCCAACAGAAGACAAACCCTCCACTGATATTTTGGAAGGTATTTCCTGGGGAGTATGGGGAAACCAAAGTCCCCGTTACCCCCTTTCAAAAAGTCATGCTTCTCCTCTACACCAGTAAGACATGGCTTGTTCCTCTTCTACAAGTTACTTTCCTCCCCTTCAGACCACCATGATCCTCGCTACGTTGTTAAATGGGAGGCTGACTTCAGGCACCAGAAGGACCGTATTTTTAATTTTAACCATTTAGCTTCCTTTTCTAGCTTGGTCCAGGAAAGTGGTATAGCACCCTCCTAGTTAGCTGGGGGGAGCTAGCTGATTATTTTCCAGTTAGAAGTAGCAGCCTGAGCAATAGTCAGCTCGGTCAAATTTGGGTCAGGGCTCAGAGGCTCTGCAGATCAGTTCCTTGATGCCTCCTGCTGCTCTAGAATTTTAGAGAAGATTTTAAAAGCAGTGGGCAAGGGTAAGGAGGAGCCAATTTGTACTCCTAGAGAATCCTGACCAATCCCCAAGCAGGAGGCTTGGCATGGGGTCAGTACAGCTCTTAAAAGTGACTTAGCCTGCTCAGTAGCAGGATAGTTCGGGTGGTATATGTGAGGAATGCTGAGATGCAGAAGCATGGGATGGGGCCAAGTAGGAATGGACCTACCTACAGGCAGGAAGCTGGAAAGGTGATCGCTCAGCCTCACTGACTCCCAGAGCGAGGACCACCTGTAGAGCAAGGAAAGGAGCCAGGCCAGCAGAAGGCCTGAAGGCAGTCAACTACCTAAATCTGCTCACAGGACTGACACTGAGTGAGTAGTAAACCTGATTAGCTTCTTATGCGGGACTGTTTCATTTAAGGTGACAGGGACAGGATTCTCTTATCCAGGGATTCCTAAGGAAGCTGGATAAGAAGAGGATTATCTGGGGTGGTACACCAGGAGAGACTGGAGAGCTCTCCAAGAAGGGTTTCTGCTGTGTATAGAGTTGTACATAATTGCTAAGGAGTTTTTCCTCTGTTTGCAGTTCCATTGGGCATGCCATACACCCCTTAACCCGTCAAAGTTTAAGACCCCTTAATAAAACATAAAACCAAACTCAAGGACTGTTTACTGACTCTGAATGCAAGTCTGTGGGAAATGCGTGTTGCCTGGCTGTTCAGGACTATAGGGGGACCCAAATCTTCAGCAACTCCTACAAGGGTAGTGCTACGCTGGTTTCAAGATTTTACTATTCTGGTACAGGGCTTTATCAACCCTAAAGTACATTATCACCCACAGGTTTCCACCCAGTACTGGTGGTGTTTCCAACAGGTGGCTACTTATCTACACATGCTCTGGAGCCCTCAGGTTCTGACACCCCTCAGATGTCCAGCTGGGAAAGAAACCCAGCGGCATACCTGTTGCACCTGACTCCCATGTTGCCCAAGTGGTACAAACAATCGCTTATACTTCAGTTTCTCAATGCAGCTAAGGCCTGTATCTCCTTATACTGGAAGCAACTTAACCCTCCCCCAATGGGAGCCTGGCTATGGAAAATTGCAGTGGTCTATCGGACGGAAGATATTCTAGCCTCTGAAAACCATAAGCAAGAACAATTTCATAAAACATGGTTTTACTGGACAGAATATACTTTCTCCAAAAGCTAACCATCAGATCTAGCTTCATGAGAACAACAAGCACCCTCCATTTGCCCTCATACAGGGACCCAACCTGCCTAACCTGGAGAGGTACACGGCAGCAGGCCTTCCTCTGCCCTTGAGGAACTGTTGTCATAGTTGGTTATGCCCTGGAGACGTCAGTGGCGAATCTGGGAATGCATCTCTTTACCCTCCCCCCTCTTTACACATATTTTCTCTACTCTCCCCCCCTCTCCCCCCACTTTTTTCAAACCCAACTACAGCAATTTAAGATTCCCTTCTTGTGTGGTGATAAAACTAACTTTCACCTATTGGTAGCTCAGAGGCGATCCCTATCACATAATGAGATAAATATCTCTATCATCTCTAATTTCCCTTCTAATTATAGAGCTAAGCTGGTTCCAGTTATGTCTGGGCTATGACATTTTTCTTGTCTATGTTTTGTTGGCTCTTTATCACAGAGTCTCATACTGTGGCTTGTCTGTTTTTTTTAATTAATTGTTATTCCTTGTAATTTGTAATTTTTTTTGCTAAAATTGTAAGAAAAAGAACAAAAAAAAACAAAACAAAACAAGTGACACTACACTTTACAGACTTCCCATATGCAAGGTCTACAGACTTCCCATACGCAAGGTCTACAAAATAACCTACAGGGTCAGCTTTCACACCAAAATGATATGATACAGGGAGGTTTAAACCAACAACTCTTCAAAAGTATGACTGCAAACCACCTTTTCAATGCTTCAGTCCACTTCTTCACTGCTGTTTACAACAGCAATAGAAGCAACACTGGTAAAACCTTGGGAATTGTACCTGAACCCCATATTTTGAGGATGGCCTGTAATGTTGCTTTGGGCACTGGATCCTGCTTGGGCAGTTAGTGCAATGTATGTAGTTATCCACAGGGTGCTGGGCAGGTGCAGGGTCTTAGTCAATTCATATGATTCCTAGACCCTGAAGACCCAACCCATATAGGCACCTGCAATACAGTTCATCCTGCTTTTCTACGCAAGTTGGAAGTGGAACTATTTCCTTTAGAAGAGGTAGACATGGAAAACTTTGCAGAAGGCCCACAGGTGGTGTTGGAGGTGGCCACAGAAGATTTATCATTCTAATTATCTCATACAACTGATGCTATGGTGTCATGCAATATACTTGCCACATATGGATATGCACCCTTCAGTATGATGCTCAGTCTAGAAAGGCCCCTATGTGTACTAAGAGACCTGTAAAATCTGCAAAGAAATTATCTATACATTAACACATAGAATAAGCAACTTATGATAATTTCTGTTGAAAATGTTTTTGCCCCTCTGAGAACCATTGCCGATGAATATCTAATGGAGAAAAAAAAAATAACTAAAGAACAGACATCCCAGCAGTAGACACTGCTGTCTCAGTCTTAAAATGCATCTTAAATCTATCATCTTTCAACTTCCCTATGCTTCTCTTCAGCCAAGCATAGAACTCCCTAGTTTGGTGGATTGCCAGCCTAGCATCAGAAATAGGAAAGTCCTTTCTCAGAAATGATAGAGTCCTTTCTCCCACCTACTGGTGATAACAAATGCCAGCCTTAGGGGCTGGGGGAATGTGTTTCAATCTCTCACAGTTCAGGGAACCTGGTCATCCAGGGAAACAAAGCTCCTTATCAGCATTTTGGAGCTTCTTGCAATACAATTGGCTCTGCACCACTGGACTACTCTTTCCAGGGTCACCCAATTAAGGTTTAACTAGACAATGCCCCAGCAGTGGCCTATATCAGTCATCAATTGGAACCAGTCAGGAGTCAGGCAGCCTTAATGGAAGTAAATTTCCAGGATGGAAAAGCATTACTCAGTAATCTCTACTGTTCACATCTCAGAAGTGAACAATTCGAAGGTAAATTTCCTCAATCATCATCACCTGAACCAAGGGGAATAGTCCCTCCTTCTCAACAACTGTAATCTCCTATACCAAAAATGGGGAATTCCAGATGCAGTAATCTTGACCTTTAGGTTCAACAACCAGTTACCCCCCTTTGTGGCCAAGACCAAGGATCCTTGTGCCCTGCTCTCATGTATCCCAAAAGAAATTGCTCTCCATTGTTTGCACATAGTTGGGGCTGTCAGAATTTGTCTGCAAGCCACAGCCTCTTTTTGAAAAAAAACTGTTTTTGTCCTGCCAACAGGGTATTAAAAAGAGCACCCTGCTTCCAAATCCACTACTACCAGGTGGATAAGACAACTCATTATAAGAGCCTAAACCTCAAATATATAAATTAATAAATAAAATTAAGTTGGAGTTATATAAGTGCAAAAAAATCAGTGCAAAATGTGCAAATAAAAATAAATAAATAAAGTGCAACACGTGTATTCCCCAAGGGAATAGTCAAAGTGTCAAAAGTGATCACAGCAGTCAATCTGACAAAAATCACTCTAATATAAATCCCCACTCAATATAAACAAGTATATATATATATATATATGTATATATATATATTGTCCAAAACGAAATCTTCATGCATGTGATGATAAGTGATCACACCGTGTATATCCAAAAATGGCTACAGTAACCCCTCACCTCCTCAGCTCGCCTAAGGACAAAACACCACTCAGATGTATCACAGGATCCTCCCCAGAAATATATACTGTCAGCAGCTTCCTCTCCAGTTCATATACAAACAAAAAGCTTTCATAGTGTAAAACCGCAATTTATTGAGTACATTTATACATAGAATGCCCACTCACATGTTAGTTCATCTTTTACATGGCTCCTATACCTCATGCTATGAATGCCTTGCATGGGTATTTGATATAGGGGTTTCAGATATGGGCGCCGTGCTCCCAGAATCCTCCTCACGTACCGACTAGAGATGAGCGAATTATGCAAAAATTCGATTCGGCTGATTCGCGGAATTTGCGGAATAAATTTGATTCGATGCGAATTTATTCGCTGCGAATTTAACTTATTAAAAGGGTTTCTAGGCTTCAGAGAGCCTTTATATTAGTGCAGAACACTGTACCTTTAATTTAAATGCCCTTGGAGTCTGCTGGGGAAGAGAAATAATACTGTCAGTCAGTATGACATGCAGATGAGTGCCGTCGATCTTAGAATCACCGCACACTTCACTCATTTGGGCAGTCACGGGGTCAAAACCAGAGTGTGGAGCCACAGTGTGGCGGTGGAGGCAGCAGCAATGGGAGGCCATACAGCACCCTATGACAAAATGGAACCCACCAGCAGTGTGAGGAGACCTGAAAGTGGCACATGGCAGAGTGTGGCGATGGAGACAGCAGCAATGGGAGGCCGTACAGGGACCCATGACACACTCTGGACCTGGCAGCAGCATGAGGAGGCGGTACAGGGGCCCATGGCAGAGTGGCAAAGCGTAAGCAGCTTAAATTGAAGGACATACAGAGGCCTATGTTAAAAAGTCCCCCCAGCAGCAGTGTGGGGAGACGACTATCAAGAGTCCAATGGCAGAGCGGCGGAGCAGAAGCAGCTTCAATTGAAGAAGAAGAGGATGAGGATGAAGAAGAAGAAGAAGAAAAAGAAGAAGAAGAGGATGAGGATGAAGAAGAAGATGAGGATGAAGAAGAAGAGGATGAGGATGAAGAAGAAGAAGAAGAAGAAGAAGAGGATGAGGATGAGGAAGAAGAAGAAGAAGAAGAAGAAGAAGAAGAGGATGAGGATGAAGAAGAAGAAGAAGAAGAAGAAGAAGAGGATGAGGATGATGAAGAAGAAGAAGAAGAAGATGAGGATGAAGAAGAAGAAGAAGAAGAAGAAGAGGATGAGGATGAAGAAGAAGAAGAAGAAGAAGAAGAGGATGAGGATGAAGAAGAAGAAGAAGATGAGGATGAAGAAGAAGAAGAAGAAGAAGAGGATGAGGATGAAGAAGAAGAAGAAAAAGAGGATGAGGATGAGGAAGAAGAAGAAGAAGAAGAGGATGAGGATGAAGAAGAAGAAGAAGAAGAAGAAGAAGAGGATGAGGAAGAAGAAGAAGAAGAAGAAGAAGAAGAAGAGGATGAGGAAGAAGAAGAAGAGGATGAGGATGAAGAAGAAGAGGATGAGGATGAAGAAGAAGATAAAGAAGAGGATGAGGATGAAGAAGAAGAAGAAGAAGAAGAAGAGGATGAGGATGATGATGATGAAGAAGAAGAGGATGAGGATGAAGAAGAAGAAGAAGAGGATGAGGATGAAGAAGAAGAAGAAGATGAGGATGAAGAAGAAGAAGAAGAAGAAGAAGAAGAGGATGAAGAAGAAGAAGAGGATGAGGATGAGTAAGAAGAAGAAGAGGATGAGGATGAGGATGAAGAAGAAGAAGAAGAAGAAGAAGAGGATGAGGATGAAGAAGAAGAAGAAGAAGAAGAAGAGGATGAGGATGAAGAAGAAGAAGAAGAAGAGGATGAGGATGAGGAAGAAGAAGAAGAAGAAGAGGATGAGGAAGAAGAAGAAGAAGAAGAAGAAGAAGAAGAGGATGAAGAAGAAGAAGAAGAAGAAGAAGAAGAAGAAGAAGAAGAAGAAGATGAGGATGAAGAAGAAGAAGAAGAGGGTGAGGATGAGGATGAAGAAGAAGAAGAGGATGAGGATGAAGAAGAAGAAGAGGATGAGGATGATGAAGAAGAAGAGGATGAGGATGAAGAAGAAGAAGAAGAAGAGGATGAGGATGAAGAAGAAGAAGAAGAGGATGAGGATGAGGAAGAAGAAGAAGAAGAAGAGGATGAGGAAGAAGAAGAAGAAGAAGAAGAAGAGGATGAAGAAGAAGAAGAAGAAGAAGAAGAAGATGAGGATGAAGAAGAAGAAGAAGAAGAAGAAGAGGGTGAGGATGAGGATGAAGAAGAAGAAGAGGATGAGGATGAAGAAGAAGAAGAAGAAGAGGATGAGGATGATGATGAAGAAGAAGATGAGGATGAAGAAGAAGAGGATGAGGATGAGGATGATGAAGAAGAAGAGGATGAGGATGAGGAAGAAGAAGAAGAAGAAGAGGATGAGGATGAGGATGAAGAAGAAGAAGAGGATGAGGATGAGGAAGAAGAAGAAGAAGAGGATGAGGATGATGAAGAAGAAGAAGAAGAAGAAGAGGATGAGGATGAAGAAGAGGATGAGGATGAAGAAGAAGAAGAGGATGATGGTGAGGAAGAAGAAGAAGAAGAAGAGGATGAGGATGAAGAAGAGGATGAGGATGAAGAAGAGGATGAGGATGAAGAAGAAGAGAATGAGGATGAAGACGAGGATGAGGATGAAGAAGAAGAAGAGGAAGAGGATGAGGATGAAGAAGAAGAAGAAGAAGAAGAAGAGGACGAGGATGAAGAAGAAGAAGAAGAAGAGGATGAGGATGAGGATGAAGAAGAAGAAGAAGAAGAAGAAGAAGAAGAAGTAGGATGAAAATAAGAAGAATTCCATTCCAGCAAAAAGTGTATCTGCAGAGAGCTCCGCTATTTCTGACAGTTCTCTGACAGTTCCTTCACATTTACAGCGGTTGAAACATTGTATCTATTTGTTTCCGAATAAAAACATCTGTATCCTAAATGGAAACAAATAGATACAATGTTTCAACCGCTGTAAATGTGAAGGAACTGTCAGAGAACTGTCAGAAATAGCGGAGCTCTCTGCAGGGACACTTTTTGCCGGCTGTAGAAGGGATGAAAATCGGCCGATCGGGGAAAATTCGATTCGTGCATCCGAAGTTTGCTAATTTTCGGATTCGCCGCGAATCGAATTTTTCCTAATATTCGAAACAAATTCCACTTCGCCAAGTTCGATTCGCTCATCTCTAGTACCGACGCGTTGCATCACGCTAGACACGTGACTTCCTCAGGGTTGAACCTGATTTTCGCACTGTTAGTGGGGCAATGGCATTGGCCAATTTTTGTGGGTCCTCCTCATTTCGTTTATTGGTCATGCTGGAAAATTCATGAAAAACGGAAAAAAATCATTGGTGGCAACATCGGTTTACAGAACGAACAATGTTTCATTTTTCGGATGAAAAATCGGCCGATAAACAAACTGTCTATGGCCTGCATAAGGCAAGTTTAACAAAAAACAACAACATTTTATATATTTACCTGCTCTGTGCAGTAGTTTTGCACATAGCAGCCCTGATGCTACTATTCTTGTGTCCCCTGCCGGCCCTCCTGGCCCCTCCCTCCTGCCAAGTGCCCTCAGAGCAAACAGCTTGCTATTTGGGCACCCGGGGTCAGTAGGGGGCCCCATGAGATGCCCCTGGTACCTTTTTCATAGGCTTTTTTGAGTTTGGGCAAGGACACAGGGGTCCCATGATCCCTATTGCCCGGGGCCCCATGAGTTGTCAGTCCACCCCTGGCTAGGGTTGCTGCTTCACACTGAAGGTTATTTACCTTCATGCACAGAATGCATAAAGGCAAAAAACTTGAGCCTTTACAACCACTTTAAGACCAAAGAGGAGATGTTTACCCAATAACAGAGAACATATACTGCATTATTTTCTTTCCTTAGACATAATTTTCAAAGAAAGCCAAAGATGAGAGAGCACTTCTTTTTTTTTAATGGAAAAAGTAATTGAGAATGGTCATGTGGAAATAGCTCCCACTTTTAACCCTTTTGCTTCCAGAGCTGTTTTTGCATTTTTTTTTCATACATGTATAAAAAATCATTTTAGGTCTGACAAAAACGTAAATCCCTCAAATAATAATATATTTTCTATAATAATGTATTTTCTATAATAACATACAGTATTTAATATATACAGTAGTTATAGTATATTACTACAACAGTTTATGAAACACAACATTTCTGTAAAAAATACACTTTAAGTTAATTTTACAGCACATAAATGCAATATATCACCCATTGTTTGGCAAAAGGAAAAAGAAGAGGTTGTGCTGAGTGATACTCAAGTGATACCCAATATGTCAACCCTTAAAATAGTGCCCATCCATGAAAAGGCGACAAACTTAGGTACCCTATATTGCCCATAGGCTATGCTTTAAAAGCCCCTACAGGGCATCAGTTTAGAGTGTAAGTGGTTGTAAAGACACATTTTTTTAAACCAAAATAATATCCATTTTATAAGTACCTGTACCATTTCACAGGGTGGCCCCTTTCCTCCTCTTCTGGGATCCTCGTCATCCCTCTTTGCTACTTATGTATGTGCCCCCATAACAAGACAAGCTGTGTGTTATGGGGGGGCACACAATGCAGGCTGACTCCTGAGCCAGGCTATGTGTGGCTTAGCCCAGCTCCCCCTTATCACAAGAATTGACTTACAGCAGCAGAGGCCAATTGCAGACACTGCCTTTTCTAAATGCAGGAAGAGGAGAGAGACTAGATGCTCCCTGGCACAGCGCTGGATGGATAAAGGGCTTAGGTGAGTGTTTAGGGATGGGGTTGGCACACAGCAACTGATAAAAAATTGTTTACTTTAATGGAAGAAATGCATTAGGATAAAAATTGTTTTAACTTTAGAACCACTTTAACTGAAAAATGGGCTTAGAATTATTGCTCTTACTCTGGTGTGTGTGGCGATATGTAACGTGTGTAGCACAATAAGACAGATAAAGCTTTATTTTGGTGGTATTTATTCACTGGTGGGATTATTTTTATTTTTTTTTTGCTATATAAATGAAAATGTCCAAAAATTTTGGAAAAAAGTGTTTTTCTTATAAAATTTTGCAAATAAATAATATTTCATCATAAATCTTGGCCAAAATTTATTCGGTTAGTTTATAACCAAAAATTATAATTTTTCAATTTTTTTTTTACATTTTTATTTTATTTTTAAATTATTATTTATGTATTTTTTTTCTACATACTGTCACCCTAGTGACATGGTGACACTGTACTACTTGTGGGGGGTGATGAAGATTTTTTATTTTTTTTTACACTGATTGCTTTTACACCCATAAAGGCTGTAAAAGCAATCATTTCCCCTTCTCTCTGACTGCATTCTTGCAGCCATTGAGAACTACTGTGTGAGTTGTGCTTGGTCACAGCTTGTCACATGGTACAAGGCTGTTGTGAATAGCCTTATACCATGTGACCTCTGTGATCATTCACAGATTTCACACGTAGTAAGCAATGATGTCAGAAGTGACAGAAGCGATTGGCCAATCAGTGATCACATGATCAGGACCTCGCACAGAGGTCCCGTTCGACGATTGGTGTTCCACTGTGTCCGGAGGACAAAGCGGGCACCGGATCGTGGTGCTGCGTGCTCCCAGGGAGAGCGCACAGTCCATAATGGCGGGTGCCGTTTATGAACGGCAGCCCGCCCCTGGGTTGCCACCATCTGGCCGTTTATATACAGCGGCCAGACAGCAAGTGGTTAATAAGAAATCAGGGGTCTAAAAGATCCATGATTTATCACTTGTTCTCCAATAAAACAAATGAAGTGCAGATCGCACTCCATTCGCTTCTTCCCTAGCCAACCAGTCATTAGCAGGAAGTAGAAATCAGATGTTTGCTGATCTACGCCCCCTCTACACAGAAGCAGCTTGCATGCCAGGCCCAAGTCTGGGCTCGAGAAACATGGGAGAGGCATGCGTGGTGGTGGGGAATCAGCAGTTACGGGAGTGTGTGGAAACTACCTGGTGGCTGGATTGCTTCCATCTGATAGCTAGCACACTTGTTAGATTTACACACACACCCGGCTGCAGCAGCTGGGAGTGGATATAAGAACCATGGACATACTACATACATTGGTGGCAGTAAAAGGGTTAAAAGACTCTGAGAATTCTGGTAGCTGCCAATATTCAGAGTAAATCAATCTAAAATACAAAAGAAATCACATAAATGTTTCAATCTAGTGCCAAATTTGTCTTCTTGACAGGCCCAGATCTTAACAAAAAACTTTTGGTAGTCCTCCCTTTCACAAAGATTCTGAGGCTTTCCTAGCTGACATCTAACATGTGTTTCTATGCTTCCTTGTTAGAGAGGAAGACATACATTTCCTGAGATTTATTTGGTTCAGAGATAATGATACCTCCAAAGACAGTATAGAAGTTGTTCTCCTCAAGTTGCTAACAAACTAAGACATTCCAAAAAAGGGATTGAGACTGAGTATGACTTGTTTGCCTTCAAATGAGTCTGCAATCAGTCTCATCAAAAGCTCACAACAAAGGCTTGCTTGTTCACATCTCAGGCTTCAAACATCAGGCTTTACATAATTACTTCCAACAGCAGAGAAGTAATGGAAACTTCCCAAAAACACTCAAATGATAGCAAGGTAGTGCTAGGTTACATTTACTATGAGACCAGGAGAGTCTATGTTTATGTTAACAACAGAGTGCTATGAATTAAAAGATCCACATGGCATTATGTACCTATTCATCACAACCCTGCAGACCTTGCCACTGTTGCGTTGAGTCACCTTAAAGTTATGACATAGCTAACAGGGACAACAGTATAGAAGTAATGGAAACTTTCCCTGTAGCTTGTATAACACATGCCTTGTATATGCCCCAGATTGAAACATTTAAGCTAGTAAATGCAGACTCATGATAGAGCAAACCCCTTACAGATCCCACTGTTTTGTCTCAGGTTCTATTCTCTTTTGGGTCCCCAGGCAGCCAGGCACATGACACTTGCACAGTCTCCCACAATAACCAGGCAGTGGCTGTCTCTTTATGCTTTCTTGGTGGTTAAACTTGGATGGGGTGCTGTGAAGCTTTGGGATACTCCATAATTTAGTTCACAAACTATTTGGAAGAATCTCTCTCTCTTCTGTTTGCGCTCTTCAGGGGCATCCCCCCTTTTCCTTGGCAGAAACTAGAGATACAGTCACTTCTGGAACATAGTTAGTCTGGCTGAAAAAAAGACAAAAGTCCATCCAGTTCAACCATTAAAAAAAAAAAAAAGACATAATCCTATACCCACAGTTGATCCAGAGGAAGGCAAAAAAACCAGCAAAGCATGATCCAATTTGCTACTGCAGAGAAAAAAATCCTTCCTGATCCCCCAAGAGGCAATTGGATATTCCCTGGATCAACTTTACCTATAAATGTTAGTATCCAGTTATATTCTGTGTATCTAAGAAAGAATCCAGGCCTTTTTTAAAGCAATCCACTGAGCTGGCCAGAACCAACTCCTGAGGGAGTCTATTCCACATTTTCACAGCTCTTACTGTGAAGAAACCTTTCCGTAACTTTGCTTTCCTCCAGACATAAAGAGTGCCCCCTTGTCCTCTGTGATGACCTCAGGGTGAATAACTCTACACCGAGTTAACTATATGAACCACTGATGTATTTATACATGCTGATCATATCCCCCCTTAATCTCCTCTTTTCAAGAGAGAATACATTCAGTCCCTCTAATCTTTCCTCAGAGCTGAGCTCCTCCAAACCTCTTATCAGTTTGGTTGCCCTTCTCTGTATTTTCTCCAGTTCCCCAATGTTCTTTTTGTGAATTGGTGCCCAAAATTGAACTGCATATTCCAGATGAGGTGTTACTGATGATTTGTACAGGGGTAACCTGATATCTCTCTCTCTGGAGTCTATACCTTTTTTAATACAAGAGAGGATTTTGCTCGCTTTAGAAGCTGCAGCTTGGCATTGCATGCCATTATTAAGCTTGTGATCTACCAGAACCCCCAGATCCTTCTCCACCATTGATTCCCCCAGTTGTACTCCCCCTAGTATGTATGATGCATGCATATTCTTAGCCCCCAAATGCATAACCTCCTTACATTTATCAACATTAAACCGTCATTCCACTGCACAGCTTGGTGTCATCTGCAAAGAATGAAATGGTGTATTTAATCCCAGACCCTATATCATTTATAAATATATTAAAAAGTAAGGGTCCCAACTCTGAACCTTGGGGTACACCATTGACAACCCTAGACCATTCAGAGTATGAATTATTAACCACTACTCTTTGAATACGATCTTTTAGCCAGTTTTCTATTCATTTTCCAAGCCTGTAGACTTTACCTTACACATTAGCCGTGTGTGGGGAACTGTGTCAAACGTTTTTGCAAAATCCAAGTATACCACGTCCACCGCTACCCCTCTGTCCAAGGTTTTGCTCACCTCCTCATAAAAAGCAATCAGATTTGTTTGACAACTTCTGTCTTTCACAATATTCTGTAAAGGGCCTACATGCTCAGACCGGTCATGTACCTGGATAGTGAGCCTGATGTGAAGAGGCAGGCCTCCCGTACAACTGCAGCTTAAGGGCTATTGATATTGGGACAGCGACCGCAGGAACAAGACAAGGTATGAGTGCCTGTGATCAGTCCAGTAGTCAGTGTTTCAGCAGTAGCCAGCAGGCAGGTGAAGCAGCAGGACAGACCAATGGCAGATATCCTTGCACAGACCTTGGTTGTCAGTAGGCTGGATGTTAGTAGCGAAGTACAGGATCCGGATGTGTGCATGATGGATGGATCACTGGGGAGCAAAATGAGGATGCAATGTCAGACAAGCCGGGTCGGTAGCAGTCGGGCAGATCAGTCATAGACGGCAGGAGAAAGTCAGGTCACAGGCCAGGTCATCAGCAGAAGTTCAGTCAGAGAAGGGCAGGAAGCAGAAGAGTAATCCAAGACAAGCCGGGGGTCAAGGCAGGTAGCAGACATGCGGAGGTCAAGAACAAGCTGGTTCAGTATCAGGAGTCAGGTACAAGGATCAGGATTCACACTCAGGAGCTAAAGACCAAACGGCAGAGCGATAATACTGCAGCCAGTTTAAATAGCCCTTTGGCGCCAGCATTAGTGACAGGTGTGTGCCTATGCAAAGTACATGCACATCTGTCTGGCCCTTCACTGTTCTTCCGTGCGCATATTTGTGCGCCACAAATCTTTGCCTGCATTATTTCCTGACAGGACCTGACCTTTTTACTATTAATATATTTGAAGAATTTTTGGCGGTTTGTCCTGCTATCTTTTGCAATCTGTTGGTCATTTTCAATTTTTGAAGCCTTTATTTCCTTTTTGCATACTCTGTTATATTCTTTGTAATGTTTAAACGATGATAGCATTCCTTCATTTTTATACTTAATAAAAACTCTTTTCTTATTATTTATAGCATTTTTAACTTTGGCCGTAAGCCACATAGATTTGATTTTTAGCCTTTTAAATTTGTTGCCTATGGGAATATATTTTGCAGTGTGCTCACATAGTTTTTTTTGAAGAACCCCCATTTCTGTGTTGTGTTCATCAGTGCCAATATTCCCTCCTAGTCTAAGTCTTGGAGAGCAGCTCTCAGCCTTGGAAAATTATCTGTCTTAAAGGTGATTGGGTTTTTTTTCCCGTATGTGCTTGATATTTACAACTAACAACAAATAAAACCATGTTATGGTCACTGCTACCCAGATGTTCTTTTATGTGGACATTCGTAATAAGCTCTGCATGGTTTGAGATTACCAGATCCAGCAGAGCATCATTCCTAGTTGGGGCCTCTATGAACTGTACCCTAAAATTGTCCTGTAGTAGGTTTATACATTTTTGCCCTTTAACTGTTCCTGCAGTACCATTACTCCAGTCAATTTCGGGGTAGTTAAAATCCTCCATTATTATCACTGTCTCAGCTCTTGCAGCCCTTTTGATCTGTGCAAGGAGCTAAATATCCACCTCCTCAGTAACACTAGGAGGCCTATAACAAACTCCAATGATTACCTTTGTAGTATGCACCCCCTTGTGCAGTTCCACCCATAATGCTTCAGCCTCATCACACTCTCCATCAACTAGGTCCTCTTTCATGCCCGCTCTGAGATCACTTCTCACATAGAGACAGACACCACCACCTTTCCTTTTCACCCTATCTCTCCGAAAGAGAACATTGCCAGGAATATTAATGGCTAAGTCATGTGAAGAATGAAGCTAAGATTCAGCGATACCAATTAAATTATAGTAATCTTCATGTACCAAAGCTTTCAACTCACCTATTTTGCTTGGCAGACTTCTTGCATTGGTGAAAAAAACACTTTAATTAATTGGCACCTTGTGCACACGTATTTTGCATATTGTTTATTTTCAAACAAGTGGTACTCCCAGCAGAGCAAATCCCACTTTGGCAGCACTACTTACAGTCACACAAGGGTTTAAACAGCAGACAGTAACTCAGATTCCACTTCCAAGCCTCTACTCACTGTGTTCCCAGATATTTGGATACCTCCAATATTGGCTAAATACTGTAATGTGAATCTCCAGGTTGGATACTTGGTGCATCCCCTTGACTTGGTTTTAAAAAAAAATTGCTTCAAGGAACTCTCTGCAATAGCACCCCCCCCAAAGTTCCCTCTGAGCTGGGACCTTGATGAACTCTCTGAAAGTTTCAGATAACCTGCTCAGAAGGGCAGCACCTCTTAAGGCTGGGATTTCCTCCTCCAGGACAAGGAACCCTGCTGCTCCTGACCTCAGAATATTTATGGGCTCTCTCTCCATTTTCTGGGCACATCTGGGATTGGCTAGAGTTCCAAAAATATTCAAGCTCACGGTCTGTCGTTTTCAGCTCACTACATTCTAGAACCTACTAGAAGGCAGGGAAAGTAGTTATGCCTGCAGCCTGTGAGACCCAGAACAGCCTAAAATAATCACACACTGCTCCACCGGCTACAGGGCAGCTAAAAAAAAATCATTTACATCATTATTATACAGGATTTATATAGCGTCAACAGTTTGTGCAGTGCTTTACAACATGAGGACAGACAGTACAGTTTCAATACAATGCAATACAGGGGAAATCAGAAGGCCCTACTTATTAGAGCTTACAATCTAGGGAGGAGGGTCAAGAGATACAAAAAGTAATAACTGTGGGGGATTACCTAATGTAGAAAATAAGAGTACGGTTGTTAGGTGGGGGCAGGAAAGGCCTCTCTGAAGAGAAGGATTTTCTGGGATCCTCTAACAGTGGACAGAGTAGAAGATAGACAGATTGGGGTAGGGAGTTCTATAGGATGGGAGAGTCCTGCAGGCAAGCATGGAAGGAGGTGAAAAGGGAGCTAGAGATGAGGATGTCTTGGGAGGAAAGAAGAGAATGTTTTGGTTGGTATTTTTAGACTAGGTTAGTGATGTACCTTAACCTCACTAGCAACCTAATCTAAGAGGGTGCTACACTCCGATGCTGAAATTCATACTGAGGTCTCTACACTGAATACAGTACCCTCACAGAGTCAACTTAAATCATTCAATAGACTTTTCATATGTAAGTCATGTATTCAGGCTCTCATTTGCCTAGTCCACATAGTTCATTGCTTCAAAAGGTGCCACACTTTCAAATGAGAGCAACTATAAAGGCTGCCATCATTGCCAAAGATGAGTTTGGCGTTAGAACCTCTGCAATATCAGGATTTTGTAATCCACACTGTACAGTATGAAACCTTATCTAGAGATATTGACTGTGTTGCAACCAGAATACCTATTCTTGGAGACAGTCCCAAAGGAATGCTTGACCCATTGTTTGATCAACACAACCTACTGAGAGCTGGCTACTACCCTAAAGAAACCAATCTGTTCATCAGAACTGTATATGAACTGTTTTTATTGATGTCAACAGGAAATCCATATAGTAGTATCTGTTGTTATCAGATGGAGAGTGTCAAACCCCCAACATAGGGGGCACTGCTCTTTGCTTGATTTGGAAAGTTGTTTCAGCATTGTTTGACCCCTATAGGATCTCTGTTCTTCCCTATCAGCAGAAAACAGGAGTATACAGGGAACTCCAGAAACAATTTGAGGAGCATGTATGAAGGAAGAACACCTGAAAAACCTCAGGCACCGTGTTTCAGCACATGTGGAGTTTCGGTACATGTGGAGAAAAACACCTGTCTCTCCTTTTAATGGCAGCATTGCTGGTGAGCTTTGGACTTACATCTGCATTTTATTTGTTACACCTATCAGCAGCTCTGTTTATTTGCTATACTTGTACATACATTCTGTATGTTTTTTTCTTATTTTCATCAGACCATGTTCTTGCTTACAATTTCAAGATTTGTTTGCACAGTCTGGCTCATTGAAAGACGGAAGCCTTTAGCGGCATGTTGAACAGCACAGGGACTCCAGCATAACATACAGTGAGGACAGAACACCGACAGTGAGTCTTAAACTTCACACTCTACTGAAAACTAAAAATAAAAGTTTTGGATTTAGATATACTTTAACTCATCTCTAATTATAGGAGGCATACTGTAGGTTCTAAGCATTCTCTTGCATTTCAGTTTATCATCTTTTGTGCTTCTTATGTATTATTTATATGGGTAAATTTTCCAAAGTGAAAAATGAATAATGCAGACTTTTGTCCCAGACAGATATTAAAGCCTTTCCATAAAAGTAAATGTGTTGCAGGACTTTGTGGTTACTAATCAACGTGCAATGTTTTAAATGAGACATGGAAAAGATAGTGTCTGCTACCTATGTGTAACTGTGCACAGGCTCCGGTATCTGAAACAGTCTCTTTTCAGCTCTGATTCATACTATGTTTCAATGATCTCATTTGGAGTCAGTAACAGTTAGATTTTGTGAGTCATTCAGCACATGTTGCATGCCAAAAAATATGTATTACAAAAATTCATATTTGTAGCCTGTAGAACGACATAATATATGCACTTTGGACCATAGGTTCCCCTATATTTTTGACAGACATACTGTGAAAATGTGCTGTATAATCTAAATTGATTTTTATTCACATGGGAACATCTTCCTGGTGACCTTCTCAAGAGCTCTCCATGCTTTGTTGTGTGCTTACCAACCCATTTGTCTTCATTCTTCTTACAGCAAATAATGTGTAATTGATTATTACATCATACATATATACATACATACATACACATTTACAACTTATACATTTGCAATGGACACTTCCTTTTATAACTGATCAATGACTTCATCAGTAATTACACCACTGCATTGGTGGCACTGCATTGGTGACAGCTGTTAGCCTCCCCTCTGATGATGTGCCTTAGCACGAAAGGCCTTAGGAGGAGCTGACAGCGTGTGACGTCATCACCGCCTGGAGCCACGAGGAGGCACGGCGGCCATCTTTCTTAAAGGGCCAGCGCTGCATTATTGTACTAATATAGTTTATGCGCTATATTTTGCATACTACCCTAAAATCTTTTTAACCCTGATCAAATAAATCTGTTTTTGGAACATACTACACTATTGGCACTTTTTTTGGCTCCACTGTGGAGCTATTCAACCCACAGATAGTTCCCTTTGCATCCTGCATCCAGAGGCCGTCCATCCTTAAAGGGACCTCTGGACCCAGCAGATTCTCATTTCACCAAAAGCTTGATGACCATTACCCAGAAGGAAGCTCACCATCTGCCCACTGCAGACCCATACCTGGTGGTTATATACTAATATGCGCATTATCCATGCGTATTCGGTGAGTGCGCAATTTTACCGTTTGATTCCAGTCACAAGTTTACTAGAGATCTGCTGTTTTGGAGAACATCACCAGTGCCATTTATGAACGTTTTATCTTTTGAACGAACTTTTATCCTTTGAACTAATTTTTTTTTTTTATTTATTTATCCATTGTCTTATTTATTTCATTTATCATATATTTTTAGCACTGCACTTTATTTATTTATTGTTATTCGGAGGTTACTGTGGTTTCCTTGAGTGCATTAGCTGCTATCTTTTAAAGAGCGCTCACTATACAAATATTTTTTCATCATCATCATTATCTTTCCACATGGGGTTGTCACACTTTTTCATACACACAGTTATGCAAGAGTTAGACAAAGTCAGTATAAGTAGTGTTGGGCTTTATGTTCGAGTCAAACGTAAGTCGTGTTGCTGAACACACGAACGGTAAGGGCGTTTGGCGAGCTGTTCGCCTGCCGCGCCCCACAATGCACTACGCCCTGACAGTGCATTGTGATTGACCAAAGCAATGCACATGACCACAGGCCATTTTATTAAAGGACTTGTCAAGGACTGTCTCCTGTCATTTTCACACTACACTTCTTTTTTTTGTGAAAGGGTTAGTGATACCATGTACCACATACTCATTCACATGGGGGGCTGGGATCTGGGGCCCCCCATTTTAAAGGTGGCTTCCAGATTCTGCTAAGCCCCCCGCCCGCAGACCCCCACAACCATCAGCCAGGGTTGTGGGGAAGAGGCCCCCCCATCAACTCCCCCCATGTTAAAGGCATGTGGCCCAGTATGGTTCAGGAGGGGAGGGGGGCGCTCGCTTGTCCCCCCCATTTCCTGACCTGCCGGGCTGCATACTTGGATAAGGGTCTGGTATGGATATTAAGGGGACCCCCACGCTATTGTTTTTAAAAATGTTGGCACGGGGGGTTCCCCTCAAAATCCATACCAGACCCGAAGGGATTGGTATGGATTTTGGGGGGACCCCATGCCCTTTTTTTACATTTTTCAATTGTTGGTCAATGCCGGCAATTTTTTTGAGATTCAGATGTTAGCGGGGAATCCCTCTGACGGCTGGAATATTAAAGAATGTTTCACTACTAAAATAGCACATGACTTCATAATATAACTCATGCAGTATTTTTGTAGTTTAGTAAATTGTCACTGTTCGAAGTTTGTGGTCGAACGTTCGGTAGGTTCGACCGCAAACCGAACAGAGGGATGTTCGGTCCATCACTAAGTATTAGAGTATGTTTGAAATGTAAAGGTTCAGTGTATGTGCGTTATGATGGATTTTACTGGGACAGATAAAGGAGATGCGGGGATGAAGTGTATAAGATACATTTCTCGTAAGGAAGGTAAGGAATCAAACTTTCAATGATTGCATGGAATGTACTCTTTTTTCAAATTCTTTTGTTGGTGAGGTCCAGTGCCGATGATACAAGATCTACCAAAAAGGACAGCAGTAACAAGCTGTTTGGGTCACTATCCTTTCCCTACTTCAATAAAAAAAATGTGTTTTAATTGTGAACTGTGTCTCTTTTATAGATTTCTCCTTACTTCTTGTCTCAGTAATACATTTACATTTAGACAGGAGATGAGGAGAAATCTCCACCAATAAGGCCACAAAGACCACTTAAAAATTAAATTAGCTCATATTTACTCCCAGCATCCAAAAGGCTTCTATTTTAGCACATGAATAATTAATGTGATAAATAGTAAAATAAAAACGTTTAATGACTATCATAACTTCCTTAACAGATCTTTTTTAGGGAAGAGTTCAGTTCCATATATCAACAACAAAGGATGAAAAGAAGAATTACAGATGCCTTAAAATAAAATCTGTTTTTACATCTGAGATCTGGCTCAGAGAGTCATAACCCCTTTTTTTTCTTTAGTACAATAAAAAGATTGGCAGTACATTTAGAAAGAGAATGTGTCTATTGAATCTTATTTGCCATACTGGTAGTAAGGTTGCACATATTTTCTAGCGACTCATCAAGAAAATAAATAGCTATGACTGAAAACATTTTAAGACAAGTGAAAATTCCCATTGCTTGGATACAGATCCTGAAATAACTTTGCACATTATCATTGCTCTTTGCACAATTTTATGAAGTAAGCTGATAGGAAAGAAAGAAAAAGTATCTTAATCCATGGCAACACAACAAGTAATGCTATCATTATTTGCAGTTCAAATGTTGGATGCAGCTACAACAAATATAACAACGATCCCTTACCCAAAAGTGGCACTATGTACTAATTTTGATGACTTGTTAGCATTTACCTCAAAATCAGTGCTTTTATTTTGTTTTGTTATTTATATTTTTAGGTTTCCAAAAATGTTATTATAGTTTTGGCATATTAGATATTCTGTTTTTTCTTCTTTAAAATGTGGTGTAAAATACTAAAGAACTGGTGGTAGAAAAGTGGACTATACCTATTTTTGCTTTAAGACCATGTGGCAATTGTTCAAACTGTTTATGATCTAAATTATGAATAACACTATTTAATCCAGCAAAGAAAGGCCATTATGGCTCTGGTGAACTGGGCAAGCAGGAACTAGGCAATGTGTGTTCCGAGTACTAGGAGGAAGAAAACAAACACCTTATGAAAAAAAAAATCACAAAAGGTTGTTCAAATCTAAGATTAAATTATTTATACTCCCACCAGCTATCTCACATACTATATCTAAGACAAAATGACACCCCAAGCCAAAGCTCTGATCCCCTCATTGGCTTTGCCTGCACTGTTTCTTTCTGCAAAGTACTGCGATCTGAATACCTGTCACACTTTTTGCTGCTCTAGCGGTATCTCCCAAGATAAACAGTATAATAAATTGTCAAGTGATTTATGTGTCTCTTAACATCAGAAGTTGAGAAAGGGGGACAAACTGGATTGCTTTGGATATTGGACACGGCTTAAAGGAACATGGTTAAATATTCTAAGTCTGCTTTAAGTGCACACTGCACACATACTGTAAGTTGCAGTCCTTGTACCCATAAAATACTTATTAACTACAGTGCCACAAGTGATAGTTTCACAGACACATAAACCTAAGGAATCATCTTTAACTGTTTCCCGCCCAACCTCTGTACATATACAGCTGGACAGGACAAGCATTGTTCTGGGAGAAAGTACCTGTAGATCCTCACAGTAGCACGCCATCAGACACAGCAGATCACTGATCAGTGTACCGAGCCACTGTGCCATGTACTTTGCCCTGGTACCATGTGATTGCTGTGATCAATCACAGCAATCAAGTCCAATATTAAAAAAATGGCTGTCATTTATGATGCCATTGCTTACTACTGTCATCTCTGTGGTCTTGGTCACAGTGATTGCATGGTACAGGCCCAATCGCAGTGACCATGTACCATTTGATAGCTTGGGCAATCACAGCTATCACACTAGTAAAGTATGGAATTACAAATGAATGCCATTACACAGTGTAAAGTATTGTTTGTATAGTGATCATCCCTGTAGTGATCAGACAGTATGTAAAATATTGTAAAAAAAAAATTATACATTTTAAAAAAATATATATATTTTTTTACATCCTGTCAACTATGGTGACATCATACTTCTGTGTGCATGTATAATCTGGCTGCTCTGATATCACTGTATGTCAGTGCCTCTAGCCATTACCTCTGATCACTGCCACAGCAGTAAAATGTGACCAGACTACTGCTGCCAGTCAATATCCCTTATCTCCAACATGCCAGTCAGGGCCCCTAATCACTGCCACTGCATAAAAATCATAAAAATCATCAAACAACAAACTCATAAAAACTCGGTCCTCTACATAGAGGGATGAGTGACTAAATAGTAATGAGAATATAATGGAATAAAATGACGCTCAATGGCGTAATCAATAGTGACAAGTGCAAACGTCCAGAATCAGCGTTATAAAGTGCACAGTGGTAACGATGGTAACTCCTGAGGCAGAGTAATGAAAACTGGTGACACTCTGTGACCGTGTTCCTTATAAGGTGATGAGTATAGATTGCACTAACCAGAAAGCGCAATTTAATGCGCGTTTGAGTAATTCATAACCAACTCCTTGTCATCCACATCTGGGAACTGGAACACAGTGGGGGTCATCTGGCCAGCGTCAGCTAGGCAGGTATCACACCATCAGGGTCTCCAGGTACCAGGGAAAAGCAATCTTTTCACCAGCAGGAGGAGCCAGTTTCACCATTAGTGTAGCAGCCACAAGGTCATCAGGGTATTCCTTGAAGGAAGGGGGGGGTTCGGGAGTAATGAGCCAAACACAGAGAATCCAGATAGTGTAGTACTTTATTAGAACAGCGGGGGTGTAAAACACAGATGAAAACTCACATGCTGCAGCCTGAAAGCTGGCAGGGAAAAATCCAAGATGGCCACTGGCCGTCCACGTGGGCCATGCGGAGTGATGTCACAGGATATAGGGCACCTCTCTAACGTGTTTCGTGCCCGTGCACGTTGTCGAAGGGTGTGTGCCTCCTGTTCTGACATCTCTTATATACCGCAGTAGCGCCGCATCGCGTCATCGTGCCCGTGCACGTTGTCAAAGGGTGTGTGCCTCCTGTTCTGACATCTCTTATATACCGCAGTAGCGCCACATCACGTCATCGCGGTCGGTTCGCGCATGCGCGGTGCTTGCGGACGTCGGCCATTTTACTGGAGAACGGTGTGATGTGACACACTTCAAGGACATGCAAGTAGACTGGTAGACTTCAACCTTTTACTAGTCGATAACAATGTTATTCTTAGACATATGCCAATAGTAAAGGTTGGGAATTAGTAAGAACAAATGGGTGCAGTTATAAACATTAAAATTAAAAATGCTTCTTATAAAAGAACTAATACATTAATAGGCAAATGATACTCCACCCAGTAGTAGTACTTATGCAAAAAACACTGTAGGACTACAAGAGCCAGAATATGGGTCAACTTGCATCTACTTGAAAATTACATAAACATCAATAAAATCATAATACATAAAGCATGTGAGGAATTAATCAATGAATGCATAACTCCTATTAATCACAAGTAAAAGCATATGGTGAAGCAAATAAAATGATGAAATTTGAAATCACCTAACATCCAAAAACCAACAATATGGGTATGAGAGTCATAACCCAGGGATTGATGGTGGTAAAAACGGATGAAGTGTATAGTAGTTAAATGAAATAAAATTAAAATAAGGTAAACGTCATATATAAATGTATAACCACTTAAAAACCTAATGTCATAAAAAACAGATAAAAATACGATAAAAGTAGGACAGGGTAGAAAACAAGGTGGATAAATCTTTAATGGTGGGATATGACTCCAAGTTGTGTGCGAATATAGTCATCCTCAGAACAGAGATCTAACTAATCGTATGATCTTAAATAAATAATGTAAGGTAAAAGACCATATCAGGAAATAGGTAAAAATGCATTGGAAAATCAGCAGATCATAATTACAGATGATAAACAGACTTAATCCTAAATGTGAAGACAGATAGAGAGACATCTGGTCTTCATGCTACCAATAGATATATAGTTGGTGTATGGGAAAAATTAACTAACTGGTATCAATAAAGCAGTTGATGTCTAGGTCTATGTTAAGGCCCTCTGGTGTAAGTGTTCTTAAGAGAAAAATCCATTTAGTCTTCAACATAGACACTGCTCGACGTTTGAACATTCCTCTCCAATGCTTCTTAATCATATCTATACCGATAAATTTTAGACAATGTGGGTTTCTGCTATGTCTTTTCCGAAAGTGCATGGATAAAGAATATTCTTTAAACCCTTTCTTGATATTACACAGGTGTTCTCTTAATCTGTCTCTTAGTCTCCTTGTAGTTCTTCCTATGTACTGTTTTCCGCATGAGCATTCGAGGAGATACACTACATGCGTACTATTACAAGTGATGACCAACTGTATGTCATAAGATTTTCCCGTCTGATTGGAGCAAAAGGATGTCACCGGTTTCTTGTGAATACCATTATTGACGCAGATCATGCATCTATTACAAGGAAAAAATCCTCTACGGTTAAAGAAAAAGGATAACTGCTTGGGTGGGTCCACTACATTTGGGGCTAAGGAATTCCTTAGCGGGAGTGCCTTACGATATGTAATTTCAGGAAAATCTGGCAAGGCCTCTCCTAGGATTGGGTCATTTTTAAGGATTGCCCAATTATTCTTTATGATTTTCGCTATTTGTTTAAATTGGACAGAGAAGCCAGTTATGAATAGACAAAATCTGTCCTTCTTAGTTAGATTGTTATCTTTGGTTACAAGGAGATCTCCTCTATCCAGATTACCCACCTCCTTGATTTTTTCGTCTAAAATCACGGGGTCATACACCTTTTCTATAAATCTCTTCTTGAGAACGTTAGATTGGGAGAAGTAGTCGTCTATGTTATCACAATTTCTACGTATTCGCAGAAATTGCCCCTTCGGAATGTTGTCCAGCCATCTGGGGTGATGGCAACTGTCTTTGGGTATAAAACTATTCCTGTCTGTTGTTTTAAACAGACGTTTAAAACAACGTTCCCACTCACAACAGGTTTGAAACCCTTCAGAGTACTAACAGCCCCGGTTTTGGAGATAGGAATATGAGACTGCACCCTATCGCAGGTAAAGGGCTTCAACAGAGGAAAGGACAACAATATAGACCTAATAATCAATACAATTATGATCAATTATGGGATTATGATAATGATCCTGATTATAACTACAATCCACAATACTAATATCAATATGATCAACCTTATCACCGTACTCCCTCCAGGAACAAACAACATAACACCAACCATATTCAACAGAGGGGTCTGCGCCGAAATAAAGCACATCCTCAACACAACAGGCCTTCCAATTACACCCATAATCATAATAACAGACATTGGAGTAATGAACATAACCAGGTGAACTCTAGTCATCACTCTGAGCAGAATCATGGACATTTTTTAGGAAGGGGTCCAGTAAGGAAAAGAAGTATAAGGCCAGAGGAAGACGAGGAGGTAAACAGTGCAATAGACAAGAGAAGAAGGATGTAAATAGGGAAAGCATCTTTAACCTCAGTAAGCACTCACTTACCAATGAAGAAATAAACCTCTTAAATAAGGGTCTTAAATATGCCCCAACAAGTTTAATACATTTGTTGATATACATAGGTTCACTAGAAGACTGGCTTTAAAAAGACACTTTCTAAGTAACCCCCCTACCCGTGAAACCAGGAATATTAGTCAGAATGGAATAAAAAGTTCCCACCTTAAGAATGCATCACTTTTTAACCCCCCCCCCCCCCGCTCATTCCCATAGTGCTATTTTTTAGAAATGTGGTACTTAAGGATCTTGACAATATGAGGGTGAGGAATTGGAATCATCGGAACTCTAAACAAGTAGATATGATCACTAATAAGCTGTTAAAAGATAAAAGTTTAGTTGTCCGTCCTGCTGATAAAGGGGGTGGAGTGGTGGTGATGGATAGAGAGGACTATTTAGTACAAGTCTACAATATCTTAAATGGTAAAGATACCTATGCTGAGTTACATGGGTTACATACAAGAAAACTTTAAAGGGTATAATTCAACATGGGTTTGATGCAGGAAATATCAACCAAAAAGGAATACCTCTGCCTAGTCGCTCCCAGGCTACCCATCCTATACTGTTTACCGAAAGTACACAAAGACCCTATTAATCCACCGGGCAGGCCCATAGTGAGCGGCATTGGCTCCCTTTGCTCCCGTATCAGCGAGTATATTGATTATTACCTCCAACCGTTGGTCACCAAAACACCTGCATTTCTTAAAGACACAAAACAAGTCTTAGTAGACATCAAACAGATCAACATCCAACAACCTACGTTTTTGGTCATGGCAGACATGGCTGCACTTTACAGCAACATAAGACATACAGATGGTATGTCTGCTGCAGAATTTTATCTCAATACGGCAGATGACATACCTGCTTCACAAAAAGAGTTCATCTTGGAGCTGCTTAATTTCGCCATGAGCCATAACTATTTCTGGTTCGGTAACAAATATTACCTACAGATTACGGACGTGGCTATGGGGGCAAAATTTGCCCCCAGCCTAGCCAACTTATTTATGGCAAGATAGGAGGAGAATTTAATTTATTCCATGGAATGGCCTCATCTTTTATTTTACCGTCGCTACATAGATGATATTCTGCTATTGTGGAATGGCGATGAGTTCTCCTTAAAAAACTTTTTTACCACCTTGAATTTTAACGACCTCAACATCAAACTAACTTTTCAATATGATTATAACGAAATTAACTTTTTAGACTTGACTCTTTTCAATGATGGAACTAGAATTTTAACCAAGAGTTTTTTTAAAACAACAGACAGGAATAGTTTTATACCCAAAGACAGTTGCCATCGCCCCAGATGGCTGGACGACATTCCGAAGGGGCAATTTCTGCGAATACGTAGAAATTGTGATAACATAGATGACTACTTCTCCCAATCTAACGTTCTCAAGTAGAGATTTATAGAAAAAGGGTATGACCCCATGATCTTAGACGAAAAAATCAAGGAGGTGGGTAATCTGGATAGAGGAGATCTCCTTGTAACCAAAGATAACAATCTAACTAAGAAGGACAGATTTTGTCTATTCATAACTGGCTTCTCTGTCCAATTTAAACAAATAGCGAAAATCATAAAGAATAATTGGGCAATCCTTAAAAATGACCCAATCCTAGGAGAGGCCTTGCCAGATTTTCCTGAAATTACATATCGTAAGGCACTCCCGCTAAGGAATTCCTTAGCCCCAAATGTAGTGGACCCACCCAAGCAGTTATCCTTTTTCTTTAACCGTAGAGGATTTTTTCCTTGTAATAGATGCATGATCTGCGTCAATAATGGTATTCACAAGAAACCGGTGACATCCTTTTGCTCCAAGCAGACGGGAAAATCTTATGACATACAGTTGGTCATCACTTGTAATAGTACGCATGTAGTGTATCTCCTCGAATGCTCATGCGGAAAACAGTACATAGGAAGAACTACAAGGAGACTAAGAGACAGATTAAGAGAACACCTGTGTAATATCAAGAAAGGGTTTAAAGAACATTCTTTATCCATGCACTTTCGGAAAAGACATAGCAGAAACCCACATTGTCTAAAATTTATCGGTATAGATATGATTAAGAAGCATTGGAGAGGAATGTTCAAACGTCGAGCAGTTTCTATGTTAGAGACTAAATGGATTTTTTTCTTAAGAACGCTTACACCAGAGGGCCTTAACATAGACCTAGACATCAACTGCTTTATTGATACCAGTTAGCTAATTTTTCCCATACACCAACTATATATCTATTGGTAGCATGAAGACCAGATGTCTCTCTGTCTGTTTTCACATTTAGGATTAAGTCTGTTTATCATCTGTAATTATGATCTGCTGATTTTCCAATGCATTTTTACCTATTTCCTGATATGGTCTTTTACCTTACATTATTTATTTAAGATCATACGATTAGTTAGATCTCTGTTCTGAGGATGACTATATTCGCACACAACTTGGAGTCATATCCCACCATTAAAGATTTATCCACCTTGTTTTTTACCCTGTCCTACTTTTATCATATTTTATCTGTTTTTTATGACATTTGGTTTTTAAGTGGTTATACGTTTATATATGACGTTTACCTTATTTTAATTTTAATTTTATTTCATTTTAACTACTATACACTTCATCCGTTTTTACCACCATCAATCCCTGGGTTATGACTCTCATACCCATATTGTTGGTTTTTGGATGTTAGGTGATTTCAAATTTCATCATTTTATTTGCTTCACCATATGCTTTTACTTGTGATTGATAGGAGTTATGCATTCATTGATTAATTCCTCACATGCTTTATGTATTATGATTTTATTGATGTTTATGTAATTTTCAAGTAGATGCAAGTTGACCCATATTCTGGCTCTTGTAGTCCTACAGTGTTTTTTGCATAAGTACTACTACTGGGTGGAGTATCATTTTCCTGTTAATGTATTAGTTCTTTTATAAGAAGCATTTTTAATTTTAATGTTTATAACTGCACCCATTTGTTCTTACTAATTCCCAACCTTTACTATTGGCATATGTCTAAGAATAACATTGTTATCGACTAGTAAAAGGTTGAAGTCTACCAGTCTACTTGCATGTCCTTGAAGTGTGTCACATCACACCATTCTCCAGTAAAATGGCCGCCATCTGCGAGCATCATGCATGCGCGAACCGACCGCGATGACGCGATGTGGCGCTACTGCGGTATATAAGAGATGTCAGAACAGGAGGCACACTTCCTTTGACAACGTGCACGGGCACGAAACGCGGAGGAGCCCTATACCCTGTGACGTCACTCCGCACGGCCCATGTGGACGGCTGGCGGCCATCTTGGATTTTTCCCTGCCAGCTTTCAGGCTGCAGCATGTGAGTTTTCATCTGTGTTTTACACCCCCGCTGTTCTAATAAAGTACTACACTATCTGGATTCTCTGTGTTTGGCTCGTTACTCCCGAGCCCCCCCCCCCTTCAAGAAATACCCCGATGACCTTGTGGCTGCTACACTAATGGTGAAACTGGCTCCTCCTGCTGGTGAGAAGATTGCTTTTCCCTGGTACCTGGAGACCCTGATGGTGTGATACCTGCCTAGCTGACGCTGGCCAGATGACCCCCACTGTGTTCCAGTTCCCAGATGTGGATGACCAGGAGTTGGTTACGAATTACTCAAAGGCACATTAAATTGCACTTTCTGGTTAGTGCAATCTATACTCATCACCTTATAAGGAACACGGTCACAGAGTGTCACCAGTTTTCATTACTCTGCCTCGGGAGTTACCATCGTTACCACTGTGCACTTTATAACGCTGATGCTAGACGTTTGCACTTGTCACTATTGATTACGCCATTGAGCGTCATTTTATTCCATTATATTCTCATTACTATTTAGTCACTAATCCCTCTATGTAGAGGACCGAGTTTTTATGAGTTTGTTGTTTGATGATTTTTATGATTCATTTATCTTTACTTTCTATTAGCGCTGCAGGTTTTATGTATATACTTACTATGGAGGTTTTTGAGGTTTGCCTTTCATGCTAGCTGCTCTTTGGTTTTTATCCAGCACTCGTTCATTTGTTTTGTCATTTACAAGGAATGATCTGTTCCCAGAACTATCTTCCTCAGTCTGTACGGTAAGCAATAACTAGATATGTACTTGTGTTGTAGACTTAGCTTTGCCAATTATATTTAATGTGCCATCTATTGAGCACTTTAAAAAATCTAACTTTTCTTTTATTACCTTTGCTTGCGCACAAGGCTGCTGTTCGAACACTTTGGGTACCATACAGCCTACCTGACAACCCCCCTTCCCCCCCAAAAAAAATATCAAAATTATATTTTCTCTAAAAATACACTAAGATCATTAATTACAAAAAATCCCTGTTAAATCTAAAAGTTAAAGCTGTATTGAGTTAATAAGTAAGCTCTATGTGTGAATGTGGTCTTGGGGCTCATTCACATGGGTTCTGCGGCCTGTACAGTGTGAATCAGCATGTTTTTAAGTAGCTGGAGCTGTGTGCAGGCAGCCTAGGTTATGCTATGGGGGCGCAGTGGTTGTATGATCAAATCCACATGTCCTAATTTTACAGGTATGTGAGTGCAGGTGTATGGCCTTGAACACAGGCTGGGTACATTCACCCTCATCTGCACACTTGTCAGATTAGGACCTATGGATGTGCTTGTACAGCTTCTGCATCCACAGAGAGTAACAGGTGGCTCCAGCCACATAATTGTATGGGCAAGAGAACTAGTGTGAATAAGCACTTAACATTTTTTCATTGTTTTTTACAATTTTTTTCACATAGTTGTGGGAAGTGGAGGGATGGATTTGTTGAAATATCCAGGGTCTAAACAGATCTCTGATATCTCAAAATTGAGACAAAGTAAGTCATTGAGTCATCAATCTCTCTCTGCAGCCTCAGCTGCATAGAATGAATGAACAGGAAATGCTCTGCAGAGTCTCCCTGTTCATTCACAAACTGAAGCATAGTAAACACAGTTTACTGTGCTTCAGTTATGAACGAGCACAGTGAATGATTGGCACTGATCACTCACTGTGTTTATTCAGAAAAGGAATGAGTCAGTAAATATGACATATTTATCACTCCCCTACTCTCCATTCTGAAACAATTCCCCGCATGCAGAGAGCAGAGAGAGGAAGGGGGGAGCCAGCAGCAAATGCACGCCCTAGCTGCACCTCCTTCCTATCCACATCCCCTTCCCTCTGTTAAAGTGCTAACAGGCATGATCTGTCTGCTCTCCAGGCTGCAGAGCACTGACTGTCCCAGGTGAGTATAATTACCAAAAAAGGGAGAGGTGCAAAAGACCTGGACAGAGAATCAGAGGTCTAGAAAGGTGTACGAGAGGGAGCCTGGGAGATGTGTGAATCCTGCATAGGTCTTTTCTAGGCTCCCTGCGAGACACTGCTACAGTAGCTAAGCAATTGAATCAGCTCCACAGATCCTTATGTCTTGGAAGACATCACCCACTCAGAATATAAGAGTGAGAATAAGGTCTTGCTAAAAGAAAATTTTCTCTTCATATTTGAGAGATAAAGAAATTAACCAGGCCAAATTACTTTGGTCTATTTGACTTTTGACTGGGTCAATACATTAATATGTACATCTTAAAAGAGGGAGCTTAAAGCAATCAACATCATAAGGACAAGTCAGAATAAACACATAAATAAACATGTCCATATGAGAGAATATAAGCAGTAGTGCTGAGTGGCGCATCTCCAACTTTACTTTACCACATATTTGGATCCAGAGCCAATTTAACTCCCAGCCACAAAGGTTAGGCTCCAGGGCCTTCCTATGACAATGCTATTGAAGACTCCTAACCTTGAATTTGAGTAAATGGTCAGTGCTGCACTGACTCAAGTATTCAGCTTACAACTACCAGCACTTCATCCACCGTCTGCAACCTCAGACCGCAAAGGGATACCACCATCTGTAACATGAAATCTTCAAGGAAACAAAACATTAGACAATGCAAACTTGCTCATATCATCCCCTAAAATTTTTAGAGGCTAATCTATAGCTAGATAATTATACTTAAACTACTTTTCTTACTTGCCCCCATAACTTATAGCAACCATAACCCCTTATTGTAAACTTGGCAAACATTTCTAAGAAAATGGGCAGGGACTTATTCTCTTGCTTTACACTTGCATTCTGAAAGTGACACATTTTAACTGACTGCTGGAAAACATGTATTTAGGTGTCTGGACACATTTTCCCTAAATATCGCATGCGGTCCTATAATTGCCAAGTCACTATGCCGTTTTGTGGTATTAACCGCAAAACTTTTAAAACACTTGGTAAAAACCGCATAAAACAACATTCAACAGCATTCAACAGCATTCAACTCAATTTACATAAGGAAATAAATGCATGTGGTAATTAAGTAGTGGTCCAGGCATGAGGTAGTTAAGGAATGTGTTAGATATTAGGTGGTTGTTATGGAGCCAGCAGCTGCCGGTATCCTTAATAACCAGTAACTGTCATAGTTGTTAGGGAGCAAACAGCTGCCGCATGCTTAACAACCCATCATTTATCAGCTGTCAGCAGTGTTCCCTACTGACAGCTGACTGTAAACAAAATAATTTCCAGCAGTTAAAAATTGAGAAAAAAGCAGCATGGGGGTCCCCCCAATCTATGCCAGGCCCTTCTGCTCTGGTTTGGATTTAATGGGGAACCCATGACAAATTTTAAAAAAATTGGGTTCCCTCCCAAAATCAATACCACGCACTTATGCTAGCATGCAACTCGGCAGGTCAGGAGGGTGCAATCAGATTTCAATAAGGCCACCGCCCGCAGATCCCCTTGTTCTCATCAACATGGGGAAAAAGTGCTTTGGGGGGGAGACCCCCTGCCACAAAGGAACCCCCATGTTGATTGCATGTGGCCTCGTATGGTTCCGGAGGGGGGCACTCACTCGTTCCCCCCCCTTTCCTGACCTGCTTGGCTGCCTGCTCAGATAAGGGTCTGGCATGTATTTTGAGAGGGACCTCATGCCGTTTTTCTCTTTTTTTTCAATTTTGGTGTGGTGTACCCTTAAAATCCATATCACACCCAAAGGGCCTGGATGGGTGGGATGGGGGGGAGCCCACGCTGTTTATTCAAAATTTTTAATTGCCAACAATTCTTTTGCTTAAATTCTGCTGTCAGTGGAGAACCCTACTGACAGCAGATGAGTCATAGTTGATTAGGTCGCTGGCGGTCACCCACTCCTTAACAACCAGCTATTTACTGTTTGTTAAGGATGCCGGCTACCACAGGCATTAAAATACCACAAGCTTTCAGTACTAAAATACGACATAATACCGCATTACATCACGTAATAGTTTATACAGTATTTTAGTAGCCTTATTTAGTGAATTGAAAAAACATTTTGAAAAAAGCTAAGCAGTAGTTTACCACATTTCTTAAAGTGGTAGATATCGCTTTGTGAATGGTGCCACCTGCCACCAAATAAACCACTTCCAGCTGCAGCAGCTAAAGGTTCAGACAGGTAACTAACCAAATCTGGCCATTCAACCTGAAACTCAGCCCTATACTGGAGCTGTCTTTAAGACTCCCCCTGGCATCTACTCTCATAAACTTTTATTTTCCAAATTTATAAGTATGTGGAGTTCCTTTCAGATAGCATGTCTTGAGGGTGGAGAAATCATAGAGCTACAAACCACCGACCTTTTAATAGACAGCTAACATACTGAAAGCAAAACACTCTCCATGTTGCCTTAGCACCTGCCAATCAAAAAGGCAGCATGAATGTAGTGAAAAAATAGAATTCCCTCTAGTACTATTATACAAATATATCTTTTTAATACAGTATTGGGGGTAAGGTACAGCAGTCGTGAAAATATTACCATTACATAAAGATTTACAATAATATAATATAGAATGTGATATATGATAAAATATAATCAATATAAATACCATAAAGTTTCCAATACTGAGGAGCAAACCAAGCAATGTTAGGTTCTCGGGGCGTTCAAACACTTGAAAAATTTTGAAAACCCAGAACATAGTCCCAAACCCTGTTGAAGTCTATGTAATTTTTTCTATCCATTTTTTTCCCAAGCTTTTGGTAAATAAGGGTATGGATAGCTGGGGACTGTCATGGGAGATATGGACCAAAGCAAAATATTACCATATAGCAAGGAGCAGGTCTTTTATGAAAGCTGAGAGGGTAATATTAAGGCTTCATGTTTGGAAAAGACTTCTGAACGATGGAAACTGACTGCTGGAAAATGTAGGTTAAAAAACGTCTGCTTAGCCGCGTTTGCATACTGCGTTTATGCACGTTTATGTGTGTTTGCATTCAGAAGTGTTTTTTAAAGATAACATCAGACCTGATGCACTGAAAAACAGTAAAAAATTAACTATTTCAGACATTTTGAGAGAAATAGAGAGAGCAGAAGCAGAGAGAGCAGTATGTGTTGAGATTACCTATCTTTTCTGGTTGTATTCACTATGGATCCCATCAGGAGCATAATTCAGCATGTTCCACCATTTTTTCCTTCATGTAAAGCCTGGAACTGACTGCGCTGGTGTACTAGGTCCATTTGGATACATGGAAAACGCTTTGCATGCATTTCTGATGATGACAAAAAGGCTCTGGACAGCATTTGAACATGGAACAGTTAAAAGCTTCTAAATGCAAATGTTTATAAACGCGGTTAGCCGCATTTAGAAGCATTTGAAACGCTGATAAAATCTACTCCAGAACGCAATTTTGGTGCATTCAAAAAAATGACTGTAAACTCAACTGACTGTAAACAACATAGTGTACATGGACACCTAGGAACACATTAGGGAGAGTTCAGGGGCTGCTGAAAAAAACCACAGAAAAGCCCCTGAACGTCAGTTTATCAGCTGCAGTGTACATGAACCCTAAAAAACACAACTCATTTAAAGAAAATCAGGTATAATTGCAGCATCTTTTAAAGTGCTATATTTAAATAACATGCTTGGAGGATGCCTTAAACCTGCATGTGAATTGGAGGGCCTGTACAATGTACTTCAGCAAAAGTTTAAAAAAAAAAATTGCTGCTAAATGACAGTTCAGGTCCTTGCCTGATTCTGTTTGTAAACAAAGCAGCCAGGAAGTCCCAGGTGACTTAATTGACCAGATATGGTCATGACCATATTTGGTCAATGATGTCAGGATGCAGGTTTGTTAACTTATAGCTGCTGGCCAGGGAGCTGACATTCATGGCCAGAGACAAGTGGGAGAGGATTGTTGGCCTGAACCAGCATATTTGTATCTGGGATCATTGGCCACTGTTCATTGTGAATGATGATGGATATATATCACTGGACAATGTTTTTTATCTACATAGGGAAACATTTAAAAGAAATAAAATGCTCCAAGCTACCAAATCTTTATGGTCCACCATGGCCCCAGGTCCCGACGGCTTCTCCGGTCTCTATTATAAGAAATTCTAGGCCTTGTTGGCACCCTTTTTGGCTGACTATTTCAATGAGTTATGATGGGGCTCCTTGCCCTCTCCAGACGCGCTTAGAGCACATATCTCCATGATTCCTAAGACGACCGATGATGTACAGGAACCGCAAGCCTTCCAGCCCATTTCTCTTCTTAATGAAGACCTGAAGATATTGGGAAAGATCCTTAGTTTTCGCATCAATAAATATTTGCGTAGCATGGTCCACAGGGACCAAGCAGGGTTCATCCCTGGGATGCAGGCGGGTGATAACGTTCGTAAGGTGGTCCATCTTATACATTTCCTGCAGCAGCGGAAAATCCCAGGATTCTTACTGTCCTTAGACATATATAAAGCCTTTGATTCTCTATCCTGGGAATATCTGCGGTTTGTGCTGTCTCGTTGGGGTTTTGGGGATTCTATTCTTTCTTGGATTCAAGCCTTGTATTCTTCTCCTTCGGCCTCCGTTAAATACGCTGGGTATTTCTCGGATCCCTTTCCTATCGGGCGAGGGACGAGACAGGGCTGCCCCCTGTCCCCGGTGCTCTTTGTCCTGCCGCTTGAGCAGCTGGCTTTAGCGCTCCGGACCGATTGCAATGTATCGGGGGTTCCATACGTGGGACAGGAGTTTAAGCTGAACCTTTTTGCGGACGATGCCCTTTTGACTCTTACTAATCCTCTGATGATGCTTCCTAATTTGCAACGGGTTCTTGAGCGCTTCTGCTTTATTTCGGGTCTCCGTATTAACTTGGATAAGACTGTCGCTCTCAATATTACTTTGGCTTCAGATTTGGTTTTGCGCCTACAATCCCACTTCCCTTACAGGTGGGCTTCTTCTTCTCTTGAATACTTGGGCATTCGCTTAACCCCCACCTATGACTCCCTCTTTGCTGCAAATTATTATCCATTGCTTAGCTCTCTATCTTCTCTTATGCATTCTTGGCAACTTCCGCACCTGTCTTGGATAGGACGGGTTCATTCGGTGAAAATGACCATCCTGCCAAAATTGTTATATTATTTTTGCACCCTCCCAGTGCGGGTTCCCCCTCAATTTCTTCGGTTGCTTCAGGCAAAGTTTATGCATTTTATCTGTGCCAATAAGCACACCAGAGTCTCCAGAAATACGCTCTTTGCTCATAGACTCCAGGGTGGTCTTGGGGTGCCTAATGTAACTAAGTATTATCAGGCGAGCCAGATTGCCCCGCTGTCTATGTTGCATGCTTCCTCTGACATTCCTCTCTGGGTCCTGTTGGAACTACCTAATTGTGCCCCTATCGCACCATCGATGCTTCTATGGCTTCCCCCTGCCAATCATCAATACGACCACGCTGGAGGCAGCCTATAAGGTATTGTTTCGTTGGTATTGGGTTTGGCCCAGGCTAACCCTGCCTGTAGTGATCAATGTTTTCGGAGTTGTGGCCATCGTGGCGATGTATTGCATATCTGGTGGTCATGCCCGAGACTGGTTCGTTTTTGGTCTCGTGTGTTTGGCCTCCTTTTCACTTTGTTCCATCTCTCCATACCCCGGGATGCTCGGTATGCTTTGCTTCATTGTCCCATACCGGGCCTCTTGGCTCATCAGCAAAAGTTGGCTTCCTATTTGTTTTTATCGGCCACTAGAACAATTGCTCAGGCCTGGAAGAGTCCGTTTGTCCTTCCTCAGGGGATGCGGGATCGTATGACCACTATGATGCTCAATGAACAGATGTCGAGTATATGCAATGACTCCCAACGTAAATTTTTGAAAATATGGGAGCCGTGGTTGCAATATGCCTTTCCCACGCTCCCCCCCGGCTAGTATGGGGATGTAATGGCGTTTGGCGTTGGCGTTCGGTATTGGCGCTCTTGAACCCCTGCTCTTTGTTTTTCGTTTTTTTTTCCTTTCTCTCTTTTTCTGTTTGTTTTTGGAGTGACAGTGGACAACTGCCTTTAGCTGTTATAGTCAGAGTTACATTAATGTTATTGTAACTTATGTGCCATTGATAGCTCCTGCGTGGGCGTACCTTTTGCCTTGTATGAGTTAGAGCACTGTTTTCTCTATTATGCTTTTTTTTTATTAGTGCAATTAATAGCCCCTGCGTGGGCGTGTTTTGTTGCCTCTGTTTTATACTGTTTAAACTTACAATTAATAAAAACCATAGAAATATAAAAGAAATAAAATAATTTCTTAGTCACACAGTACAGGACATAGGATCTTTAGTCTTAAACTATTAGTTATAGGCAGCTACCTTTAGGTGATCGGATACTGGCTGCAGAACGCTGCAGAGACTTCCCACTCCCAGCAAGCCTCATTTTTGCTAGTGTCCTTAGGTGATTGACATCTTCTCTCTACTGTGAGAAACTTAACCCCTTCCCATGGAGGTTTTTTTCTCTTGGATAATCAGGATTCTTGGCTGCACCTTGGCCATTGGTGCCAAATCAGTCTAATTGGAATCTAACAGAGGCTTCAACTACAGTCCTGACATTTTGGCCATGCTGCTCTGATGCTTTTCAGCCTGACTGGGCTTTGTCGCAGAGAGAACCTGGTTGGGTCATAGTTGTAGACAGAGGCTGGGGAGGAGTCCAAGATGTTCTTTATGCGCAATGGACTTGGTAATAGAAGGAAGACAAAATTCTGATCAACATCAACTAAAAAGTAGGAGGACTTGATCCTCTCTTGGGCAGAACTTAATGATCCAGCACTGTCCACCATCCACTTCCCAGGCATGGAAAATTGGCAGAAGGACTTTCTCAGTCATCAGCAACTGCATCTATGGGAGTGGATTCTCCATCCAGTGGTGGTTCAAGTTCTTTGCCATAGGTGGAGGACACTGGAAGTGGATCTTCTGGTGTCCAGAGTCAACAACAAACTAAACCGTTTTATCACCAGGTTCAAGAGCTCTTAGGCTTTCATGGATGCTCTGTTGACTTCTTGATATCAATACCATCTGATTCAGCCTTTCCAAGCCTCCAGATTTTCCCTCATCAACTCTGCAGTATTAAGATGGAGCGAATCCTGGTGACCCCAATCGCTCCATATTGTTCCAGGAGGATGTGGTATAGGGGCATGCTCAGACTCCTGGTAGTCTCTCTGTGGGCCTTTCTGAATTGTCTGGGCCTTCTGTCTCAAGGGCCAGTCAGCCATCCTGCTACTTGGTCACTGACTTTAATGTTTTGGCTGTTGCATCCCAGGTTCTGAGGAACTAAGGCTTATAGTATTTGGTCATCCCTACCTTCTTGAAGGCTAGGAAGTCAACTTCTCGGGAAGTGTGCTGTTGTACCAGGCCTATTTTGTGTGGTGTGAGGATAGGAAATTCCATTCTAGGGAGTACTCCATAGGACCCACCTCGTCTCTTCTATGGTCGATCTAGATTGGCATCTGGCCTTGCGTACCATCAAGGGACAAATCTCAGTCTTGGTCATTCTATTTCATGGACTGTTGGCCTCTCATTTCTTTGACTTTTGTACAAGTGGAGCACACATCTCTCCTCTCTGTTAATCCTCAAGACCTTAACGTTTGCTCATTAAGCCCTTCAGAGGCCATTGGACCCACACCTTTTTGTGTTTCTTTGTTTGGAATACATCTTAAAAATCCACACCAGACCCTTATTCAGGCACTAAGCCTGGGTGGCCAGGAAAGAAGGGGACAGTCTACATGATTGTAAAAACTGAAATGCTATGAGTGAAAGGGGACAGGGAAGTGGAAGGTTTGTTTGTTTGTTTGTTTGTTTGTTTGTTTGATGGATAATCATGATGCACACGACTCTGCTATGCTGATTTGGTCATAATCATTAATTAAACATAATTTAATATTCTCTCAACAACGTGTTGAAGAAAATTAAACTATCGATTCTGGATAGAAATAGTGATGTGATGTGTTCAGTTTCTGTTTGAAAACTTGTAAAATCAAAAGTGCCCATTTTGAAGGCTTATATGCAAGGCATTGGCCATAAAAGGGGTATAGTGTTTTCAAAAAGTACCGCTTTTAAAGGGGCAGTCATTTTTCATTCAGTTCAGTTTCTGGTTGAAAACTTGTAAAATCAAAAGTGCCCATTTTGAAGGCTTATATGCAAGGCATTGGCCATAAAAGGGGTATAGTGTTTTCAAAAAGTACCGCTTTTAAAGGGGCAGTAATTTTTCATTACTTAAAGTTAAAAAAAAAGAAAAATTCCTTTAAGTATCATGCCTGGGGGATCCCCTTAAGCTACTTGCAAAGTTGCACATCTGTACAATGTATACAACCTGCTGTAGCAGGACTGACATTTAAAAAAAAAAAAGAAATTATTCTAGAAAAAAACCCAACAGCGTGGGGTTCCCCCCTAATCCATACCAGACCCTTTAGGTAGAAGGTTAGGAGGGACCCCGCAGTAATTTTTTTTTTAAATGCATGGGGATCCCCTAAAAGGACTTTTAAGGGGAACTGCACCCCCAAGAAATGGGAGACCCTTGATCCAAACACAGGCCTGGCAGGGCAGGAAAGGGGGGAATGATCGAACTCCCCTCACTGTGACTTACCAGGACACGCGCCCTCGGCATTGGGACAGTGTCCCTATGCCTATGGGGACAAGGGCCTCTTCCCCACAACTCTGGCCCGGTGGTTGTGGGGGTCTGTGGGCAAGTTTGCTCATGTGCATCAGGGTACCCCTTTAAATAAGGGGGTGCTCGAATCAAGGGTCTAGTAGGAATTTAGGGGGACCCCATGCATTTTCCCTTATTTTTTTGGGGGGTGGCGTTCCCCTTAAAAGTCCTACCATGCCTAAAGGGCCTGGTAAGGCTTTTAGAGGGTACCCCACTCACTTTTGTTTTTAAATTTTTACTGTGGGGTCCCACCTAACCTTCCTACTAGACCTAAAGGGCCTGGTACTGATTGAGGGGGGGCACGCTGTGGTTTTTTTAAATGTATTTTTTGTTTTATTTTTATTGTTTTTTTCATATTATTTTTTTTTTATTATTATTATTGATAATATTGTCCTTTCTGTCTTCAGCAGTGTCCAGCAACACACTGCATAAGGCTACAGTGTAAGCAGCCTTATATAATATGGGGTGTGGCACCGTGACTTTGGCTAATCATGGCTCTCAGAGCATTGTACTATGATTGGCCAAATCATTGCCCTGACCTTTGGTCAGGTACATTGCTTTGGCCAATCATAGCTGTCACAATGCACTTTGAGAGCACAGCCCTTACCGTTCATATGTTTGGTGAACACTCGAAGAGCCAATGCTCGAGCCTAGCACTAGATAGAATTGGTTTAACAAAAGATACCCTATAATGCATATTGTACAAACTAAACAATTTTGTATAGGCACAAAAACACATATTATTAATAATATTAAACACATATTATTGTTGTAAAACAGATTAGGGATAAGTGAATACATTTCTATAAATCAGTATTTCCATCAAATGCAGCCCCTTTTCTTTTCCTCAGACTTGGAAGATTATGGTTGTTCTTTCTATTTGATTTAAATAACATCATTCAGTGGCAGGCTGCCCTTGGGACACTTGTTTTCCTTCCAACACTGTCCATTGGCCCTGGACAGAACAACAACCTGAAAACTAATTGAAGTAGGTTACTCACTGACCAGGATTTGCAATCTGGCAATTCTGGTATTTGCAAGAAAAACTAGTTTGTGCAAGAGCTGTTACAACCTGGTAAGTGTCTTAGGGACATCTAAACCTCAGGATGTCCCATTTAAAAAAAACAGCAAAGATCACTGAAACCACAGGTGCATGTCTGAAATGATATTGAGCAGTATACCCTATACATATTGTATATAATATTGCTGAAATAGGCTTAGCCAAGTTTGGTCACATGAAGAATGTTGGGTTGATGTATTTGGTTTACTACAGATGATTTTTGCTGCCGGGCCGACCTTAGTTGTTTATTACCACTGAAGAGATATTCTATTTTTTGTTTTAACAATAAAATGTAAGACACACTATCCAGCAAGGCTTGATATAACTATGTGTTATACTGTTGGGACATATAAACAAATTTTTTATTATGTGACTGTTAATAGAACATTATGTAATATTTAATAAATTCACCTCGGAAACAATGCATAAGACAACATTACAAAAAAAAAACTTGTTTTATGGCTTAGTGAGTATTTATGTAATTTACAGTCTGCTAGATGCATATTATATTTTGAGTCATTATGCATCTCTGTAGCAATAACCTGTTGGGCAGTATCCCATGGTATTTTACTCCTTAGGAGTTTCTTAAGGGCAGATGTAATTACATTGAAAGCTCCAATTCTGTGCAAAAATAGTTATGGAAACAATTACTCAACTGGAAAAAGCAGTGTAATGCTTTTGTTGAATTTAACATACAAATGCTGAAGTTGAACATTTAAAATGTTTCCCTAATATCTTCAAGAGGTGACCAAGGAAGGTAAAGTACGATCAGCAAGGCTGATCTCTGAATCTTAACTCAATGTTCCACAGTGATCCCCCTGGAGGCCCCAAGATCTTCAGGCCAGTCACGTGTCAATCAAGTCTGGAGTCCTCTTCTTCTTCCATGATGATGTCAGCACTGCTTTGTGCATCATTATACTGTAAAGAAAGGGCCCCAAGCGGGCCATGATGCCCTGCCCTCACAGTATCTTCTCTATCTTCTAGGTTGAATTATGCTAGGCATCAACCTAGAAGACTGAGAGCATTTTGTCCTGAAAAAGAGGTACTGTGCAGGATAGTTCCAAAGGTAAATATTGCAGTAGGAGCTGCAATGTGGTTTCAACAAGGATTACAATACTATATTGTAAACATAGCTTAGTATTCAAGAATGAGATGAATCAAGACAGGGTCACATAAGAAAGTTGCATACAAAAAGTATCAGCAATAAAATGATGACAACAGGCATGGAATATGGTGTTAATGCAGTAACTGCTAATGGTTTTCTGGTGGTACTCAGCTCCTTGGTAGTCTTGGATCTTTGGATTTGAAGATCTCAGTTTATGCAGTAGGCAAATCATTCTACTGTTGATTGAAGGCTATGTAAGCGAAAATATATACGATTCAAGACATGGCAACATGCCAGAAGCGGTATTATAGCCTTAAGTGAACAAAGTGTCCAAAGAATAGGAAGAAATAAATAATAAGTTTCTTCACTCAAGTAGGTGGGAAAGAGGTGGGGGCAGGAAAGGGATTATAAGGGAATGGGAGAGAGCAGGATGAACAACTGGGTAAAGCATACATAAAGCATTGAAGGGGTTGGTCTTGTTTGTGAGTGTCAAAGTGGACCCAAAGTTCCCACACGGGTTTATATTTCATAAGAGCATTGTTTATTCTAGTTGTAAAAACTTTCATACATTTGACTTCTTGAATGTGAGAGTATGAGTTAAATGTGTTTACCCATGTGCCTGCCTCCAGGCAATTAAGCATTTTGCAGCAATTAGTAAATATATTAGTAACTTTCTGGCATCTTTAGGCACATTGAGGGGTGGAAGACCCAGCAGATAGATTGACAAATTAAGCAGGAGGCAAATTTCCAAAAGAATGTAAATAAGAGATTCCACTACCTGGTAGAGTATTTGTATTTAGGGCAGGCCCAGAATATATGGTACAGTGTTCAACTGGGATTTGAAATGTTGAGTTGAGGGTATGTAGAAAGGCAAGTGTTTGATACCAGTGGTCGAAGAATGTTAGATTTATTCTTTCTATAGACAGAGCAAAGAAATTATTTGTGTGATGCAGTCCAGCCTGCAACACTGATCAAGAAGAAACTTTCCAGCATGGCGGTTGTACAGAAGTCATTATGTAGATCAACTTCTGTACAACCACAGTGTCCATACATGGACTGAAATTCGACTGATCCTTGCTAAATTTTAATCCATCTATGGGCAGCCTAATTAGTTAGTGGAAATGTTGAGAGAGCTTTGCAGGGATCTTGATGAGAAGGAAATTTTCAGGCCTAAGCAGACTTTGTATGCTGATAGTAGTATTTTAAATTCTTCACCTATGAATGTGTATGCTACAGGTATGGATGACAGTTTTAAAAGGAGGTTGTGTAAGAAAGAGATCTTGTTTGTATTAGGTGCATATACATTGCAAAGAATAAACAGGGAGGCACCCACATACTCTGTAAAATGAGGTATCGCCCTTGCAGTGTCGATTTGACGCTCATGCCACTCTATAACTGTAGAAGGAGCAGAGCTGGCTTCTGCAGGTAAGAGGATTTAGTTTTTTACTCCCTCCTGGGGGGGGGTAAGAGAGTCAGCCCTGAGACTGAGAATTTATCTCAGTCTCAGTGTGAAAGAGGAAGCAGGATCTTCATTGCAGGTGGCTGTAAGTACAAGAGGGAAGGGGGTCACAACTCTAATATATAGGAACACTGTGATGGGGGACACCTGATGTATGGGGACACTGTGATGGGGGACATATTTGGTAGCTGTAGTTCTAGTTCTCTCCCCCCAGTCCTTTGGATAACATAGTACTATGGTGCAGAACAGCTAGAGTAATACCTGAATTTCCTCTATGCAGTTATGAGGTAGGGAAGTTTAACACACTGAACTGATTGTGGTGAAAAGGACATCATGAATACCAGAAAAACACAACAAACTCAGCTTATTGGATTGACACAGAAAAAGTCATAAAATGAGGCACTTACAATCCAAGATATTTCCTTCTGTGACTAAGATAAGTGCATTGTTTAAAAATCATGAGATGACAAGAATCACTTGAATACTCATCGTTACTTAAGGGTGATTTTAAGCAGTATGTTGAAATAGTATTAACACAAGTGTTATTCAAATGACCATTAAATCAGTTATTTGACAGCAGTCAAATATCAATGGGTTCTCATTGATTTAATCCAGATGTGCCAGTAGGCCATCTCAGCAGAAAAAAGTGCTTATTTAAAGCTGGGGGACCACCTAATGGCTATATTTCTGAATCAGAAGTAATAAATAATTACTTACTCACAGGACCCTAGGGTGCTTTTGATGATTCAGACTATTTAACTTCAGACATAATAAAGCAAGCACACTGATTTTTAGGCCTCAAACAGAAGGGTAGATTTACTGCACCATATTTCTAGATAGAAAGAAAACAAGCATGATTGTCTGTGAAACCCCTCACCCAAATTAATTGAAATAGCCCTCCAGCACTTAAAGTGGTTCTAAAGGAAGAATGTTTTTACCTTAATGTATTCTATACAAAAAGTTTAAAAAGCATCTGAGTGCAGTTCCAGCAGTGTGCATGAGAGCAGCGACTCTCCCAGGTCTCTCTATCCTCCTTATCTCACACAGCAGTGAGAGCCATTGGCTCCTGCTGCTATCAATCACAGCTAATGAGTCAATGAGGAGAGCAGGGGGGCTGACAATGTCCATTTACAGGAGCATAGCTTGGGAGCAAGCCTTCTTGAGTGCCCCCATAGCAAGACACTTGCTATTGGGGGCACTCAGCGAGGGAGGGGGCCAGGACTGCAGGGTGGGACCCAAAAACCATTGCACAGAGCAGGTAATTATAACATGTTTGTTATTTTTTCAAAAATATAACCTTTACAATCACATTAAAGTGATTCACACTCCCAATAATCAAAAAAATAGTGCAGTGCTATTCTTAAATAAATGTAGTGCAAAACATATTCTATCAACTTTATATTTATATCTTTAATACTGTAATTTAGATGTTAACAGATATATCATACTAAACAAAAAACATTATTTCTGAATTGGACAAATTTATATTGTGCAAATTATGAAAAATCAAAACATAAAAGTCCACCATAGGTAACTGTACCATATGTAAACTTCCCAAAAAAAAAGGTGTCCTCTTCTTCTACCCCATGCCAGCCTAAACACACTCACCTTATTCTTGGTTCACATCTGTGCTTGCGGTGCCATTGTGGGACCTGCACAACTACCTACAGCCGCACCACCCACACAGAGGAATGCAGGACCCGCGGACAGGTGCCTTTAATTCTATTTGCACGCCACCAGCACTGGAAATCGCAACCGTACTGGGATCCTCGGTTCCTGTGTGGGCTGCGATTTCCGAAGAAGTGCAGGGACTTCTTTCCTGCATGTCCTGGGGCACGGGAGTCCATTCAAATGAATGTGCTCTCGTGCCTGCGCAAATCGCATCCCGCACAGCCACACATATGTGAATCTGGCCTTAAGATAAGACCTCTGAAGCTATAGGAGGTCTAATAGCTCTTAGGAGAAAGAGAGGGGCAGCTCCAACAACAGTGGTATCCAATGATAAAGAATTTGTTGGTAACGTAAAGGGATAACCATGAGTCTCTCCTCCAGAGGAATGGTGCATGTAACAGGAAAAACAACAGATAATCCTCTCTGTTTGTAATTTAATAGAAATCATAGTTCTACAAGGCACGCGTACAGAAAATGGTATCAATTTTCAACATCACAATGAGAATCATATCCATCCCAGTCTCATTCTCATCTGCTTCACAGTTGAGAAAACAAGGTTACCTATCTTTGCAGAATTTGTCAGACAGAAGGTGCTGGAAAACCATGACAGTATTCGAAAAACTCCAGTCCTTGACGCGTTCCTTGATGCGTTGCATCCCCACTGACTTCTTCAGAAGGAGGCTCCTTCTCCTTCTTCCTTTGTCTGAAGAAGTTCTTAGGGATGCAACATAGGGGCTTCTTAAAAAGAAAACAATGGTATGTCATCTGCTGGCATTTTTAAATACTTTTTTACTTTGTAAATGTCCTCCGTCACAAGCAGACTTAGGACATCCTCTGTGCATGTTATTTAAAGGACATGCCCTTACCTATTAGCTAACAAAATGGGCATTTTTGATATGACAAAGTGGGGTTGGTCCATCAAAACTGGAGAGTGCAAAATCTTGTGCAGCTGTGCATGGTAGTCAATCAGCTTCTAACTTCAGCTTGTTCAATTAAGCTTTGACAAAAAAAAAATGGAAACTGATTGGTTTCTATGCAGAGCTTCACTAGATTTTTTACTCTCCAGCTTTAATAAATCAACTCCATTTTGCTCCCATTGATTTCAATAGGGTTCAATTCGGCATCCAAATTTCTTTAAAGTTCGCACAACCCTGCTTAAATCGAACCCATGTCAGTTCAACTCATCACTAGTTCTGAGCTTAATAAATTTATACCAAAAATATGTACATAATCACTACATATTTTCATTAGGTTTAGGGGTAAGGTTAAAATTAAGTTTAAAGCTTTCAAGCTAAATTGAATTTAAAGGTTATATTTAGGAGTTAAGTTCAGGATTATAATTTAATTTAGGGGTTATGTTGATGTTAATGTTTTTTCCAGGAAAACAGTTAAATATACATTTAAATTTACATATACTGTAAGCAGGGCTTGAAAAAGCCGCTCGCCCGCTCGCCAAATGCAAGGAGAAATTCTTGCGTGGTGAGCGGCGAGCACAGATGATGGAGCGGCTGCACCTGCGCTCCAAGCCTCATTGTGAAGCCAAGTTCCGGTTTCCAACTTCCAGGTTCCGGCTTCTTCGGCACCGCCATTACACTGGCAGCGCCGCTGAGGGGACAGGTGCAGGAGAGGTCCGCTCTCCTCCGCTGAGAGAAGACACCCTCTCCACCGCCACGGGGGACTCGAGTAGAGGTCCGCTCTCCCCAATCCACACACAGCCATTGAAGTGGTATTTTGCATCAGAAAAAGGGTTTTACACAAGTCTTGGTCCTGCTGTGCAACGAAAACCATTGCAAATCTTGATGTGAAACTGGCTTCCTACTGCTTTTTGTCATCCAAAAAATGATTTTTTGGTGTTTTTTTTAATTAATTGAATAGAATGCAATCCACACACAGCCATTGAAGTGGTATTTTGCATCAGAAAAAGGGTATTACACAAGTCTTGGTCCTGCTGTACAACACAAGCCATGGCTGCTCTATTAGCACATCTTTGGTAAAATGTTTACTATTGTTATGCCGTGTTTTTTGGCATCTAAATAAGCACTTTTTTGTTTTTTCTTAATGCACTACTTCTCTAAGCTCTCTTTTAATAGGATGCTGGAGATAAAAAATACAAAATGTTTACTATTGTTATTTATTTTATGCAATGTTTTTTGGCCATCAAAAGAGGCACATTTTTTTCTTTTTTCTTAATGCCACACTTCTCTCAGGTCTCTGCTGGAGATAAAAAATACAACATGTTTACAGTAACTATTATTCCATGTTTTTTGGCATCAAAATAAGCACTTTTTCTTATGCTATACTTCTGTAAACTAAACTTACATCTTTTAAAAGAGACTTTAGTTACTAAAGTTTCTTTTTAAAGATGCAGGAGATAAACAAAAAAAATACAAAATGTTCACTGCAGGTTTAAAGCTGTAAAACTTAATATTTTGATTGCACCCTATTGCTATTAAGCTATTGCTGTTATGTTTAAATTGACATAATAAAGCTATGTCATAATTGCAGTTTTTTATATTTTGGACTCTTTATTCTAAAGAAAAATTTAATTTCATAAGCTTTAAGGGGGCGTGGTTGGGGGCAGGGCTGGGGGTGGGGTTGGAGGCGGACCTGGGCAAGGTTGGGTGGGGCAACTGGTGGAGAGTAAGGTTTGTGCCTGGCTAGTAGGTCTAGACTCGAAATTTTAAGCCCTGCTTGTACTGTATACTGTTGTTCTTTTACCAGCTAAAGGATTTTTCATTTTGTCATGCCAATGATGAGATATACACAGCCCCGCCAGATATAAGAGCAAATTGGTAATCTGAATTGTCTCCGCTGTACTTACTATAGTTTGGTCACTTCCTTTCCTATAATTTGTGAGTTAAAAGTAAAGAAGGAGCAGAATACAAAAGAGCCAACCCTCCTCTTGTCAATGTGTTTCCTATCAACCAAAAAGTATGTAATGAATGAACCTGGTATGTCTCTAATGCTAACCCTCCCTCTTTCAGTCTAAATCCTACAGTACTTTCACAAGCTGGATAGAACACCAAACACCAGCCAAAACCTTTTTTCTTAAAGCGGAACTATACACCATGGATCCAGTGATGTGGCATCCCAGAGCTCCCTTTCCAGCTGCCGACATCTTCAGCGGCTGGCTTCTGAGTCTCTATCGCTGGCGGCTTTCATTGGCGGGGTGGGTATGACGTCACTTCCACACATGCTCGGGTGTTCAGCCAGATTCGTAGCTCACGGTACAGGGGTGAATGGGCAGGTAGGTAACTTTAATGCAGAAGAGGCAAAGCATGCCTCCTCTGTTTTAAAATTCTTACCTGTTTTCCCTTTTTTAATATTTCACCTAAAGATCCACTTTAAGGTTTAGACATCATTGGAAGAAATAGAACCCCATATCTGGTTTATACTGAGGTCCCCCGTGACCCCACTAGAGAAACTGGGAATGGATAGAACCTCTGCCATACGATTATCATTGTTTGTGTTTTCCAGTGCAGAGACAACCACTCCACTGATTTCTTGTCCCGATGTCATAGGTTGTCACAGAGACAGGCAGTGAACTATCCCCAGCAGGGTCATATACAGCAATACCAACTTGACAGAGGTGTTTATTTATCCCATGTATACTCAAAACTGAAAAAAGAGGCTTTAATGTTGGGCTTTAACCTCTTTCCCGCCGCCCTATAGCAGAAATACTGCTACAGGGTGGTAGGGGTGCGCAAAATCATGTATATATACATGATTTTGCATTTCCAGGTAGGGGGTGCACGCGCCACCATTGGTGGCCTCACTTGTCTATAACCGAGTCCCGCCAGTGGGGAATCACAGAAAAAAGATTGTTGAGTATCACAGGCGGGGGAGAGACCTGTATGTAAGACATACAGATCTCTCCCCTGTCAGCTCCTGTACACCGCTCTGTATGGCTCTGCATATCAGAGCCATACAAAAGCAGTGTGTTTACAGTGTAAAGCACACACACAGCACATAGTAAAATGGAACACAGAACACAGTTAACCCTTTGATTGCCCCAGATGTTAACCCCTTCCTGCCCAGTGTCATTAGTACAGTGTCAGTTCTTTTTATTAGCACTGACCACTGTATTGGTGCCACTGGGGATGTCAGTGACAGTTAGTCAGTTCCCCTCCAGTGTCAGAAAGCCCGCCGAGGTCCCGCAGTCCCGCTATAAGTCACTGATCGCTGCCATTAATAGTATAAAAAAGAAATGCCAGTATCTATACTGCCATTTGTCGATGCTATGACTTTAACGTAAAGCAATTACTTACTGGACATGTTTAATAGCAAAAAGTCTAAAATATAGTTTTTTTCCTAAAATTGGTGGGTTTTTTTGTTTATAGCGCAAAAAATAAAAAATGCAGAGGTGATAAAATACCACTGAAAGAAAGCTCTATTTGTGGGAAAAAGTGGACATAAATTTCATTTGGGTGCAGCATTGCATGACCGCACAATTGTCAGTTAAAGTAACGCAGCGCTGTATCACAAAAATAGCCTGGTCAGGAAGGGGGTAAATCCTCTGGAAGGCAAGTGGTTAAAATACATTTCATAATGTTTTACTCAGCACATAAGTGAATTAAGTGGTGCATATCTCTGTATATATTTATGAGTCAGTATGTATTATTGCTTTAGGTATTATATTAGGTTTAAATTAAATAAAATTAATGATCACGCATTCAAAACTATCATACTAAGCATATTTACATATATCGTGGTTGATCAACTGATTGATTTATGCACAGTTTTTAGGGGGTGGATATGGTTACCATTTACCATGCACAAGAACACAAATGAATTTGCTTGATGAGATCAGTTCATGGGAATTGTGTTTTATTAAACCCTTTTACTTATCTGTGTTTCCACTCCTGTCTAATGGACTCAGACTGTAAACAATTTACTCTACTATTAATAGAATGTCTCAGAAACCACAATTGGACAACCATTTCTAATATGTACTTGTTTCACCCTTGGCTAATTTGAAATTGTAACCATCAGGTACAATAAATTGATTCCCTCTATAGTCATGCTCCTTGTTGTAATATTCTGCTAGTAAACATTGTGCAGTTCATGCTAGGCTTCATGGGAAGCCTTTTCTTGGCTTAACTGTTTCAGTAAATAAATTCCATCAACACTCCTCGTCTTCTCTTTCCCCTTTTTGTGGGAACGGGCTTGGCTTAGAAGAAAATATGAATTTCTTTGCAGACCGTTTGTGTGCTGTCCTTTATGCCTGCCAATTGCAATCTATTTACGAATGTAAGTTATACAAACATAATAGGCAGTGAGGACCTTTTTTATCCTAATTCATATATAGACCTCCACATCATTTATCAGGAATGTATGTGTCCAGACTTTTTCCTTAGACAATAAATTGTGATATTAGTCATTACTGAATCCTGCCAAGACTAATCCATACAATTTTATGGATTTTAAAGTTGATCACAACATTTGTGATTAAATGCCAGAGGTTGAATTTATGAATGTGATGTTAGCAATACTGTAGTGCTGGAAATGTAATGATGAGCACACAGGACAACACAGTGCTAAATGTTCCAAGTAGCTATGTTCTCAGTGACATCCATAGAGCTACTGAGATTTCAGCACATAACTTTAACTTTCACGGGATGACAGGACTAATTCTAAAAAGATATAGCAAATTCCTCACGAAAGCCTCATTGTTTCACCATTTTGCATGCATTAAAAGATGAGTCTTGAATACAATTTATAGTTGGATTGCATGCTTTAATTTTTTGGAGCAGTTTAAATTTGCAGCCACTGATATTTACATCACTTTGATTACATGTACTGTCAAATTTGTGGCAAAATTCAAAGCAAACATTTTCTGGATGGAACATTGTGTGTTAAGGTTTTTAAGAGCAATGCTATGGCTATAACCTAACACTAGACCCTAAACAATGCCTTTGGGAAATGCTAGACAATGTTACCCAAGATACATTTCTACTAGAAGCCCTCTCTAAGGCCCTGTTTCAGGCGTGCAAGGCCATTCTTGTGCGTTGGAAATCGGAAACTACCCTGACTATGGAAGAATGGAGACCCATTTTATGATACGATCATTTAATTTACCAACATCGTGGGTGCCCAGGTAAACTTGAGAGACTTTGGGAAGCATGGCTGGCCAGTTCGGGTCTTGCCCCACTTGATTTGATAATGCATAGGTTCCTGTAATTACCCTTTCATGATGTATTCTGCCTACTGCCTTTTTACAACCTGCCAAGGTTTACTTAGATCACCAAGTAGGGAGATCTGTATCCTCTATTCTATACTGGTCTACTACTAAAGAGGAATCTCTGCTGCCCTATGTGTGGGGATTCGTGTATGACTTTGCTGCATAATATCACAACTTTTTCTTGTTTCTATTTGTTCATTGGATGGCTGGTAACACTGGAAATTTTCTTTTCTTACATTTTTTCTTTTTATTACTGGATGGTTCTTTCTTACTGTTCTCTATATGGTTCTATGTACTGTTCTTTTTATGCCTTAAACACTAATAAATAATAATTCTGATTTAAAAGAAAAACATTTTGTAAGAGCAGCTTTTAGTTTGGAAGCGGTATGGTTATTTCATCTTTTAGATAAGTTAACTTTACCAGCGCATAATAACTGAACTATGCACGTTTTGGCAGCAGGAGCAAAATCATCAATTATAATATGTAGTAAGGCCAACTCAGTTGATGGGGGTACTGTTCAAGTTTTTTTCTGAGATCACACTAAAGATTTGATTCCAAAAAGTGCTTAGGGATCTACAGTGCCACAGTATGAGGAAGAGTGAGTCTGTACAGTACAGCCATAAAGTTTACAATGCAGAGGAAAGTTGGTAGAAAAATCTTAGAGAGTTTAAATGGGGTAATATACCAGCAGTGTATAATCACTGAAGGTGTCCCCAGTGAAAGGAACACTTGGAATCCTTTTAGGAATATTGTATTGCCAAGTGCCATTTTTGGTCAGGAAATATTTCAGCAGTTCATATTCCTATTTCAACATAGTAAACGTTTTGGAAAAGTGGGCTTTGTAGGAACATGATGGGGGAGATTTACTAAAATTGGTGCACTCAGACTCTGGCGCAACTGCGCATAGTCCCCTTAAGACTGAGGTCACAATCCTGTGCAACATCCTTTTGTCGACCATGTCGACCACACTTCTGTTTATCAGACGATGTTTTCCTGGAAACTGTATATGCTTTAATAACCTGTAACACTGTACCTTGCCGCATAGCAAATAAATTGGCAACTGCAGTCACAGGGGCACCAACAATTTGCTCTCTTTGAAGCTCAGTAAGCTATGACATGACTCCATATTACTAGCAACGCACATAGTGAATGACGAAAGTGAGACTTTCAACCTGTTAGCTGTCTCATCACACAATGGAAGCAAAAAAATGTTACTTCACTTCTGCTTTCAACACAAAACATGTCATCACTTTGACACCTGCAAATCATGCAGTGTTTTCATATTTTTGTCTATCCTCTGAATTCCGTGGGATACTTCTGAAAGTAATGGATGGAGTGATGGGATTTCAGGGATACACCTCCTTGAATTTCTGATAGTAACATTATACCTGTTTTTATCATAGGAGGTAACTTGAAAGATGGAATCTGAGATCTTGAAATCTGGAATGAGATATTTAAAGGTTGTTAGAAAAAAGAGTGTAGAGGGGAAGTTTGAGTTGAAGCCAAACTTCGAGGTTGGCCTTTATAGTAGAATCTTTTGAGGGGGTGGAAAAAGGAGATAGTTTAGCAGGCAAAAGGGAAACATGTGGATGTTATAGGTAACTTTCCATCTGTGCCCACACTCTCTCTGGATCCGGTCTCTACCAATGTTGAATTTAATCCAGAAAAGTGGTTTGATACTAATGATGGAGAATGAGAAGGTCCATACCTCCTATTATTATTATTATTAATATTATAATACAGGATTTATATAGCGCCAACAATTTGCTCAGCGCTTTACAATATAAAGGGAGGCAATGCAGCAATGATACAGTTCAATACAAGAGGGTTCTGCTCCTTGGAGCTTACAATCTAACAGTTTTGTAGAAATTGTAGAAAGATCTAGAAGCGGCATTAAAAAATAAATACACAAAAACATAGTATACACACAAAAAATGCACAAATAACCTACAAAACACCAGCATTGAGCATTACCAAACAATAAGGAGTGATTTTGTCCCAGAAAGTTTACCAGGAAAAAAAAATTGAATAAACACCAAAAAATAACTTGTCCAACTCAAACTCCCTTCTGTATCTAAAGGCAAGTAAAACACATTTAATAATTTACAGTAATTCATCTAGTTATGGATATCAATTTTATGATCAAGAGTGTCCTGGAAGCAGTTAATATATGCAAATCAGCCTCCACTGAGTTAGGTTGGGGGGGGGGGGGGGCAGTAAAAACACATGGTTGAACCACATTTTTCCATCCCACCACAACCTCTCCCAGTTAAACTTCAAAGGCAGAGGAAGAGGGTGCACACATGTAGTGGCCGTGATTCTGAGCATGGTGGCATGGTAGAAATTATCCCCTGATGCTCTTGGCAGGCATTACCTCCCACCAAACACAACCCATTCATCTAAATAGGGCTGTGCTGAGACCGACCCACAATGGCATTCAATACATGTGTTTGCAGCTCTGTGAGTTTTTAAAACAGGCTTGTGTGGAGGAAACATAATGACTCCTTCCTCCATGTCAAACACCCTCTCAAAAGCAATCCACCATGGATCGCTGTTCAGATGGCAATACATGTGTAAATGAGCCCTTAGTGTTATTTTGGCATAATGATATGGGTTTGTGTAGAGCAATATCAAGGACTCCTGCATTCATTTCCGAATGTGTCTACAGTTCATGCACAAGGTACTTGCAAAATGCCTGGTGATTATGTTGAGCTCCTCTGAGGTTACAGTGCTGTGCTGCTGGTACTTCCCCAGGTCTAGGAAATGACCTCAGTGCACAGAAAACTGCTGACTTGTTCAAGAGCTATTCAAGTCAGTTGGACAACTGTGCTTTCTTTTCTTTTACTTTACTGGAGGAAAAAGATCCAACTGCGCCAACTTGGAAAAGAAACTAATGTAAAACAACGAAAGCATTAAAAGTAATTGGTGAGCTGGTGTTTCAGTGTTTTAGCCATGATGACCAGATGTGTACACATTTTTGGAGATATTTCTGAATATACAGTATATGCAGCTTTATAAAAGGAAATATTAGAATAAACCAGAGACAAGTGGTTAGGGAGATCTAGTAGACGATAGATTGGCATTCACAGGATAAAGTTACTTAAATAGATTACATGCAATGTTTTAAACTGTATAAGTCAGAAACCAGATACTTGAAAACAAAATACCTAATTTTATATCAGATCTACAGTATTTGTCCAGCATAGAAATATCCTGCAAGCTTTTGGATTTTATGAAGAGTAATATCACCTTTCTGACCCTAAAATAAATGAAACCACAGCATTTGTCTATAAATTAATTATGTTATTGTTTTCCATATACATATACTAAGCAATTTTCAGTTAAAGTAACGGGGTGCCATACTGCAAAAAATGGCCTGGTCCAGAAGGGGGTAAATCTTCCGGAGGTCAAGTGGGTAAAAGAAGAACCAACTGAAATAAGTTTGGGCCTAATTAACAGGCTATGATATATATATATTTATATATATATATATATATATTATTTTTTTTTTTTTAGTTTTGATTGGACATGATTGGATGATGACTTTTAACAGAGCTGTAGAGCAAGTTCCCTTGAAAAGTGGGCAATCTATTTGTCTTTAGTAAGTCAGTCCCTGTAGTTTAAATATACAGTTTAGACTGGGAACATATCTTTAAAGCAGATCTATAGTCACAGCATAAACTTTAATCTTTTAACATCAGCATTGTATGTTGTAATAGCAATACAAATAATAAGTATTTTTGACATTCCAATTCCAATAAAATTTCAATTAAAAAAAAAAAATATATATATATATATATATATATATATTGTGTTGTGTGTTGTGAATTCTGCTTGTCTGTTGACCATCTCTTTCTACAACTTCCTTCTCCTCTGATAATTCCTTTGTTTCATTTTTGATTTCTAAGGACAACATATCCCATGGTACCTTGCTGTTGCAACCAGTGATTCCTGTACTGACTCCACCTCCTGAAACTCCTCCTCTCAGCAGCTCTGTAGTTCATAAGGCAAGCTCTGTGGATTCAGTGACACAGCAGTGCATATTCACAGGGTATAGTAAATATGTGTCACCAAATTTCAAGGTGACCAATATACAAAGAACGTGGAGCACAGCTCAAAGCACTACATGCTGCCCTCTGCAGCCCAAACTATAGATCATGTGCCTGCATTCCAAAAAGCTCATCCAGGCTAACAGAAGCAAATTGGAAGACAGAAAGGCTGGAAGGGCCGCACACTGGAACCCAGCCACTATACAGTAACCTGAAAATATGGCTTCAGTCTAAGCTCATACAAGTGAAGGGATGGACGCTGCTCAACTGACCCCAGGAGTTCAATGTTAAGGAATGGCCACGCCCTCTGATGCATTTCACCCCAGCCACTGGGGCTTGGTCACAGAGCCCCCGGTGGGCGGGGTGAAACACATCAGAGGGTGTGGCCAGTACAGCAGCTGAGGCCATTCCTTAACAATGGACTCCTGGGGTCAGTTGAGCAGCATCCATCCATTGGCTTGTATTGGCTGACACAGGAATTGCTCAGATTCAGGCTCCCCTCTTCTTGCATGCTGGTGGGGTGATCCTTTTCCTTCCATCTATAGCTTGGAGTGAAGTCATAGGGTATACTTTTCACTTCAGCTTAAGCTCCTCCTGCTTACATCCCACTGGCATTTTTTGCCCCATGGACTTGCTCACCAAATCCAAGGAAGAAAATTTGTGGGATTTTTCACAAAGTAAGGTTTCAAACTTCAAGATCATTTAGAATAATAGGAGTAGGCTAAAAATATTTGGTATGCAATGTGATTTTAAAATTGTTGGTGTGGGTCCTGTTCAAAATTGAGCCTAGTACAAGTGATTACATACTGTGCATGTAGGCAATACAATATCCTGGGGGATTTGTTTAGCAAATACATTTCACCATAATGTTGAATTCTTGATTTTAAAATGGTTTGTGGGAGTCCTTCTAAAATCGAGGCCTAGTATGATGTGCAAATGGGCACTACAATATATTTTTTTTTCTTTTAAGGAAATAAATTGCACTATAAAGTAGAGAATTACTCTCTATGCAAATGTTGTGCACATAGCCAATTTAATAATTTGCCAGCTTTTTTAGCAAATAAACTATGATCTAATGTTGATTTAATCATATTAAAATGGCTGGTGTGGGTCCAGCCACTGTCCAGTAGTTATTCAGTAGTATGCTCACCAGTACTTCTTTTGGGGGGCTTTTTTTCTGTGCACTCTAATGTTGATTGTCTTGTGGTGGGGTCCTGTTCAAAATGGAACCTAGTAAAAGTAATTAAATACTGTGCATATAGGCAATACAATATTCTGGGGGCTTATTTAGCAAATTAATTACACCATAATATTGATTTATTGATTTTAAAATGGTTGATGGGGTCATTTTAAAATCAGGGTCTATAACAGTGATTGAATCCCATGCACACAGACAGTACAATATATATATATTTGTATTATTTTTTAATAGATTTATTTATTTTACTGAATAAATTAAACTGTAATGTTGATTTATTGATTTTAAAATGGCTGGTACGGGTTTTGTTCAAAAGGAGGCCAAGTACAAGTGAATAACTACTGTTTACAAAGGCACTACATTATTTTGGGGGCTTTTTCTGTGACGTAACAATAATTTTTATTTCTAGATTAAAATATGGGTGGTGGGCATTCTGTCCAAAATGGGACCCCGTAAAAGCACCTAACTTCTGTGCATGAAGGCGTGGTGTTTTGCTCTCAGCAACAGCAAAGGTCTCACTAAAGAAAATTGCTTAAGCAAAATCTTCTACGGTAAAAAAGCCTATTCCTTTTGAGAACTATACTGTATTATCTTACAGCTTAACCATTTGAAGACCAAACTGTTCCACCCCTTTCCAGTCCAGGACATTTTTCAGTTTTTCAGCAGTCCTGTCACGCTTTGAATGACAATTACTCAAAGCAAAGGGTCGGTCCATGCAGCAGGCAGAAACGTGATTGCGAAAACAGGCAAATGGTTAGTACACAGGGCATCAGATACAGGCAAAATGCAGGTAATCAAACATTGGAGAAATGCCTTCCCCATACCTTCATTAATATAACATTGAGGTATAGTAGCGACAGAAGCAGTCTACCATGCAGAGGCCACGTTGTGAGGGACACTGGCTGCAATGGTAATGTGTGTTACATTCTATTCTGTCTTCGGTGCATACATCTTTGGTGCATACACAACATTTCTAGGGGGGGGTCTCTAGCCTGTTGCAGTAGAAGGGATAATATCAGGGAAGTGTCTCTCATGCAGCCTGCTGACTGAATAGGAACAAAGGTTTTCAGGTGCATGGCCTTCCTGGTAAATAAGGTCTGTTATAACCTATTCTCGGTATATTTGGTCTATATAGTGTACACCTCCCAAGAATTGATTGTAGTCTTGTATGCAATGAGGTTTTTGCACCAGATCATGCCTTTCTTGGTGTCTTGGTGGATGGAAGAAAGGATAAATGCATCCTGCTTATCCTTTCATTTAAGGGCCACGCTTTTCTCATTGCACAAGCTTGACTCCCCTCCTTTTAGTTTTGTGGTCACCAGTCTTTGTGGAAATCCCTTGTAATTTACTTGCACGTTACAGTTTGCTGCAACCAAAGGTGTTGGAAAAGTAGGAGGCTGGTATGAAAATTGTCCACATTGAGGTAGTATCCCTGATGGAATAGGGGTGACATAAGGTCCCACATGATTTTTCTGCTGTTACTCATAACATTTGGATATCCAAGGGACCCCAGGTGGCTATCTTTCCCTTTGTAAAGATGGAAGTCATATGTGTACCCTCTGGCCCTCTTACAGAATGTATATGACTTCACCCCATATCTAGAACATTTACTTGGAATATAATATTTTATACCCAGCCTGCCTGCAAAATGTATGAACGACTTATTAATGCAGATATGTTTGACTGAAGTATAAATTTCAGAAAGAAAAATTTTGGGGAAAATTAATTTATAAGTGGCTTAATTTTGTAAAGCCTAACATATTCATGGTGACTTTGGGGAAGGTACTGGGAATGGTTATTAAAATGCCAAAACCTCATAAATATTTTATAGCATTTCTTGGCCATAACAGAGGAATACAATGTCATCTGGTGAATGAGGTGTGTGGACCAATAGGACTGCAGTCCTAAGTTTATGGTAATGTGAGAAAAATTTTAAATTCTTCAACTGTGAAGGGCTTCCACTCAAATGGACAGGCATAACTGGTATTACTGATGATGTACTGCTGGGCAAACAGATTACATTCGTCTACAATAAAAATAAATAATCCTTCATGAAAAAGTAATAAGATAAACTGAAGGGGTGTAAAAAACAGGAGCCAAAATATTACACAAATTGTGTAGCCGGATCACCAAGATAATGGAACATGTAATACACAACAAACATGTGGGTAAAGGACCCACAATAAGACATCCCAAAGAGAACAACTGCAGCTTGAAATTGTTTATTCACAATATCCAATGTACGATGATACAAAATGGTAACCCTTCCACCCTACACAAGATAAAACAAAATGACAACATTGCCATATAAAAAACACACCCCTGGGCACACAGACACACTCTCCACACATGCTGGGTAATGCAGTATACAAAATACAAAAAGGAGCCAAAAATATAGGTCCTATTAGCAGGATGCTGAAGGTGAAAGAAATGACATCAGAAACAGGAAGGCAATATAATGGAACAGCATGGGCCCCCTGAATCAGTTCATACATGAGTCACACATCAATGTGTATATCTTGAAGTATGGTAATGAAAATAGTCCATCAAATTCAACAGGATGTGCATCCACCATGCCAGCATGTAGTCCTGCATGAAATATTTCTGCTCACAATCAGAGTCATATAGAGTATGATGGTAGTGTCATAAAGAGTACAGCCAGGAGTTATGTCACAAGTGAACAATAGAGGCTAATAACAGTGACCCATCCTTGGGTAGAAGTATAATGCAATATGCCGCAACCCTATATTGTATACAGATAAGGAAGTTAGCCAGGTGTGTTAGTAATGTTTGACTGAACTTTCATAGTCCGGGGGATTGACCCCCAGATAAATACAAACTGGTCCCGATATGTGGGCTCACCGCTCCTGGTGTGATCACTGAAGCAATTGATACCCGGTCTGCTGTGTCCTGGTGTTGACCCCTTACTCCATGCAAGAGTATAGATGCGAGAGACTGCAGGTTGGCGTGGCTGATGGGGAAGCCGTGTGGAGGTGTTAGAGTGTCCGTGATGTGGGCGTCACGACGCTGTGATGGCAACGCATTTCGCCCACCGAGTTACATGAGCTTCTTCAGGATGCTGCGGCCTACCTCTCCAGGGCTTATATGAAGACCACATGTAATTTCCGGATTAGCCCATAAAGGGCCACAGCTTTTAAATTATCACTGAAAACATTGTGTTTTGCTACAATGTCAATTTAAATTTACACCATCTAACCATAAGGAGTAACCAGCATGGGGTATAATGAACAATACCCCGATATATACAGTTCTCCAAAAGAGATACGTTTAACCAGATGTTTAAATTACAGGATATAGAGGGCATACAGTCAAGGTTCTAAAAAGAGTTGTAAACTCAATTCCGTATTGAGTCCCTTGGGTGCAAGTGAGCTCAACTTAAATATCCATTATTTTTCCTTATGTAGGAGAATTGTATCAAAGTCCCCCCTTCGGTTGGAAAGATTTAGGGCATAGATTAACTTTAAGTCCCGCAGGCACCAGACCTTAACCGCCTTGACTTCTTTTTGTAGAGTATGGTAAAGGAGAAGGTGTATTCAATAAAAATCACAGATACAAATCACCTGAAGGAACAAATTATGAATGAATGTGCTCAATTTGAAACAAATTTGAAGTTACTGCATCCGGTTCATGTGAATCTTGCAAAGCGCATGAAACTTTGCATCACAAATGGTGGAAATGACATTGAAGATGTTATTGATTATTATTCCAATGAAATAAGATGCTGTTGAAAAATTTATTGAAAATATGTATTTTGCCTATGTGTCCATACTCTGGGGTCACCCTATACTATGGGCGCTAATCCGTTGTGGCTAATATAACACTCCACTATTTGTACTTCGTCTTTAATCCAGTTGTACTGTACTGCTGGTGCTCACCACTTCACCAAGATGTACTGCGTTGCTAGTGTTTGCCTGCTGCTGTTCTGTACTAAAACTTTTTGTAGGGACCCTTTCATCTTCTGAATCAGAGTTCTTTACTGAACTGATGCTCTCCACATGATCAAATTCTTAATCCAAATCCGACAGTGAGAGCTCCTCCCCACTACTCTCATCTGTCATGCTCAGGACAGTTCCTCTTTTTTAACCTTTTTGTGGACACGGCATTCAGGACACTGGTTCTGGTTGGTGATCAGGCTACTCTGGCTCTGGTAACACTGTACTGATGTGATGGTTCTGGCTTTACTGGGTCTGCTGATAATGGCACTGGTGTGACTAGTGATCAGATGTGGCAGGCTTCACTGGCTTTGTTGACACTGGTACTGGTATGGTGGCAATCAGGACACTGGTGCACACTGGCACTGGTGTGGTAGCAGTCAGGACACTGGTGCTCTCATACACTGGTTTATGTTCTTTTTGGCGGTACAGTAATCAGGGTGAGTAATCAGGGTCACTTGCTGACTGCACAGATCTGGTGACAATGTGACTTGTGCCATTAGTGATTAGATGCACGGGCTGGCGGTTAAGAACACTGTGGCTGGCAGCATTTTAGTGGTAAATCACACTAGTTTAGCTAGCAATCAGGGACACTGTAGCTTGCTTTTGTTGGAGAACACAATGACAAAAATAAGGTCTTAGATCAATGACAGAAGAGAGGTCACCATGGGGCATTAACATTTTGCTATGGAGCCCCATAATCTGTAGTCACCCACCTGATCATAAATGTCAAATTTGCTATAACACAGTGGAATCATCTGTAATACATTTCTTTCTTGCAGCTTCTCTTCATTGACTATAAAATATGTATTTATTAATTAATGGCATAGTCTGCAGTATGTATTTCAATATTTATGCTTTCATAAATATTCTGAGCCGTCTTATAATCAGTACACAGCAACTGAAGCTTCACTTTGCTTCATTAATGCATAGACTTGTTTTTTTCTTGGTAAAACTCTCCGATGATCTTGAACATCTCGTAAATCCTTTTCTGAGATTTTCTTGGATGTATTCAAGTAATACGTAAAGTTCAGGTTCAAATAAGGGATAATGTCTGCCAAAATGAATGGCCAATTTTGGAAGAGGATCAATGGGACAGTCATAAATCCTATGTTTATTCAGAATATCAGCACTTTTTGTCATAGACATCTGTAAATGAATTGCAACCTTCAGGAATGAGATTTATCTTTTATTACAACCTTCAAGAAGTAGTTTATGTTTAGGATCAATCTGTATTTGCTGCTAGGAACATAAAATCTTGAGAAAAGACCCCTTTCAGCAATAGAAAATGAGGCAAACCTGATCAAAATAACAGGTAATTGTCTAGCACATCAAAATGCTCACTGGGCCCTAAAGGAGAAGCAGGCACTACAGGCACTGGAAAGGCATAAACTGAAGTGGCTGGAATCAAGCCTGCTTAAAGTGTTTATTTTGTTGCTACTTAAACAATGTTTTAAAAAGACTTCCCTGCAAAGAAAAGGGATATTATTTCTCCTTTCCCCACCCATGCTTCCAATCTCGTCTTTGGAAATGCTTCCAGGTGTGTCAGATAGCTGGTCCCTTAGTGCTTATGGTGGTTCCTTATGCAGGCCCCTATGTGACTACAGTGTCTTGTGATGATGTAAGGGCTGCAGAAGAGCCAAGGGTGTGTGTGTGTGTGTGGGGATCAAGCATCTGAAGTGTTGAATGCAGAGATTATTCAGCAAGGATAGCACTTGCAGACAACTGAGATTGGCAATGTAGGTGCTAGGAATAGTAAATTGTATTCCTTTTCTTTGCAAGGAACCCTGTTTTAAAACTTTAATCAGCAACACGGGAGAGCTGTTATTAAAATGTTTATAATTGTATTATTTTATTTTTGATATATAAATATTAATAATGATAATAATATCTTTTATATGAAAAAAGTATATGTTCTTCTTATATTTCTCCACCTTTAAATGCCACTGTATGTCCAAAAAAAGTGACATTTGAGACAAAAAAGAATACTGCGAGTAGTGCTTGTTATTTTTTTTTAAATCAGATGATTCCAAAGAAACCATTGTAAGCACCACTGGCACTACTTGTTTGCCTCAAGCCGTACCACTGCCATTACCACTTTTTCTGAGCAGCTTGGTCTACATGTATTGCATTTTGTTTTTTGATTTTGTTTCATTTTTTTTTTTTATTTGCTACATAAAGGGAAAAAAAAATTTTTTGAAAACGTTTCCCTTACTTTCTGTTATACAACATCAAATAAAAATGTCCCCTTTTTGAAAATTAGACACCCCTAGGTGATCTAATTTTTGCCCTAATCTTTTAGAAATGAAGAAACATGCTGGTACTAAGATTCTAGTTAAAGCATAAAGCTTGGAAACGGTGTACTAAATATGGTGCACTATAAATACAGTATACATGTCAAACACGTATGGAACAGAAGGTGAATGTATAGGGGTTATCATAAAGATCATACACATAGGGAGCACAAGGTTAATGTTCAAGGGTTAATGTACAGGTTACATGCAGTGGGAAGATGGAAACAGGGAGTTAATGTGCAGGATAAGGTTGGTGAAGGGGTTGATATATAGGTCAGGGACTGCATGGTGATAAGATATAAAACTCAGACTGGAAGGAGAGGAAGAGGGTTTCAAGGATTATAAATGTCCACAATCAAATTATTTAGAACTCTCCACCTTGATCCTGCTGCTACTTAAAATCCCCCGATTCATTTAGTCACTATATCCTACTTCCTCCCCTTTGGCCATTGTGAGAGAAAGGGCTTTGCGAATTTTGTCTGAAATTTTCACTTATCACATGCATTGTGAGCATGCATGGCATGGCACATTCAAATCTAGTAAATAGTCCCTTGTTTTAAAATGGCACCCCAGAATACACATCCCCCGCCCCCATGATATCAACAGTTCAGGTTAGTCCTGCCGGGAGACTCAGTTGGGAATCTTCAAAAATGTCCGCAGCAGCACCTTGGGAAGCCAATGGCTGTAAAAAAAACACTGCACAGTCCCAGAGAGGAAATACAGAGGAAGGAACCCTCCAAGCATAGTTAGCATTGCAGTCTTACCCAAACATAGCAGTTGCTTTACTAGAAGCAAGTAGACTGTTCTCTTTGCAAGGGAAGTCACACTTTGCAAGGGAATCTTCCCCAGAGCTTAGTGAATGAGATGAAGCACTACTGAATTCCATCATCCAATCATGTGCAACACAAATACTGTTCATTTATTATTTTCCTTCTGTGATTGGGTATATTTTGCAAATTATATTTTACCACAGTAAGCTCTGGGAAAAATGTCCTTGCAAAGTGTGCAGCCTCTGTACCTTTAGCAAATTAACAACATAGATGGTGTACATGTTATTGGAAATTCTTCGGCTTTGGCCCTGGAAATTGTATTTTCAGTGAGGACACACCTAAGTAGATAGGCACAAAGCTGTACAAAGTACTTCCAGGGGTGTCGTAAAGTAATTACAGGTCTGTCACAGAGATTTGTCCATGCAATCTGTGAAAGCCTGCACTTTATGATGGCTAACTGAAGAGACTATCCAGAACTAGAAAGGTTTTGTGTGACTCTACCAGTAGCTGTTTATAGAAGAAAAAAACCCTCAAGAACTCTTGAAAAGCAAAGCTGGAAAAAAGACATTAATTTAGCTGATGACACTTACAGTAACTAAACCAAGGCATGACTGGTGTGGGAGGGATTATATACCCCTGAGTTTTTGTATGTGCCTGTGTCTGTTTTACCTGAAGGTGGTGCTATATAACACATATTAGCATAATGGATCCTGTATCCCTCAATTGGTGTTAAGAGAAAAATGGACTTGCTCCAGTGGTCAACAGATTTGTCATGGAAAATTATTGAGCATGAACTATTCCTAAACAAGTTCCTATGTTCCACAATTGGGCTACTTGTAGCCTTCCGTAGGTAGTTCTGTGATAACAGCCTTTGGACTGACAGTTTAAAAAAGAAAAAAGACAACAGCAGTTCCAAACAAATTATATTATCCATATAATAAAAAATTAGCTGTAGTTGATATAATTATTCACTCACTCTAACCATGATATGTGTCTAAAAAATTGAACAGCTCAGTTTATAGGAAACGTCAGCTAAATTACATGATCTTTATGTTCCTTTGCACAGTAATCCAATAATACAAGGTAATTGTGTTGTACTAACGAGCAATGGGCTTAACACCCTCCTATTTGAGGAACCTACTGGAAGTTCGACTGCGAACTTCAAATAGGGACGATGTACTGACTGGTATCTTACAGCATCTGATTATGCAGTAAGATACCGTTCATCTACTAAAATACCGCATGTGTTAGATTATTAAGTAATGCGGTATTTTAGTAGTGAAACATTCTTTAATATTTCAGCTGTCAGTGGGGATCCCCGCTGACAGCTGAATCTCAAAAGAATTGTTGGCATTGCCTGACAATTAAATTAAAAAAAAAAAAAAAACAACAGCGTGGGGTCCCTCCTCCCATCCATATCAAGCCCTTCAGGTCTGGTATGGATTTTGAGGGGAACCCCCATGCAAAATTTTAAAAATGGCCATACCAGACTCTTATCCGAGAATGCAGCCCAGCAGGTCAGGGAAGGGGCGGATGAGCAAGCGCCCCACCGAACCATACCAGGCCACATGCCCTCAACAAGGGGGGGGTATTTTGGGGCGATGCCCGCAGCCACCACAGACCCGAAAAAAGAAAAAAAACACTCTCTACGCTGGCTCTCGGCCATCTGACAGCTGCATGGCCGTGACAGTTCTTTAATACTGTGATGATGCCACAAGGGGGTGGGGTTACCCTCACCCCCTTGTGAAGTCATCATGCACTGTGATTCACCAAAGCATTGCACCTGACCTGTGGTCAGGTGCATTGCTTTGGCAAATCACAATGCACTGTCAGGGCGCAGTGTATTGTGGGGCGTGGCAGGTGAACAGCCCACCGAACGCCATTACCGTTCATGTGTTCAGCAAACAAATGAACGGCCAATGTTCAAGTCAAACTTACATGCCCTACCCGTGCCACCATTCGAAGCCGCGGCTGTCAATCAGATCCCAGCCGGTGATTACCCGCTGGTGCCTGGTGATCACTGACGATCACCAATGAGGAGGAGGGCTGCTTTGTTTACTAACAGTCTTCCTCCCTGTCAGCTTGGGCACACTGCTCTGGATGGCTGTGCTCAGCCATCCAGAACAGTGTGCTTACACTGAAGCACACACCCCCCGCCCCCTAGTAAAACACTCCCAGCACACAATTAACCCTTTGATTACTGCTCATGTTAACCCCTTCCTGCCCATTAGTACAGTGTCAGTGCTTTTTTGTAGCACTGATTACTGTATTGGTGTCACTGATGATGTCAGTTCCCCCCAATGTCAGACTGCCTGCTGCAGTGCCGCTATAAGTTGCTGATCGCCGCCATTATTAGTAAACAAAAAAAAATAATGCCATTTGTACACTATAACTTTCACGTAAACCAATTCATTTACATGTATTGGGATTTTTTTTAGCAAAGACATGTTGCAAAATACATTTTGGCCTAAATTTATGATGAAATTTGATTTTTACATTTATTTTATTGGACATGTTTAACCGCTTCCGCTCCACCCTACAGTAGAAATACTGCTACAAGGCAACACGGGTACGCAAAGTCATGTATATATACGTGATTTCTTCCTGCGGTTTTCGCGCCCCTCCCAGATAGCGTCAGTACACCAGTAATCACATTTAACCCCTTGATTGCAAGGAGCACGCTCACATACACAATAAACCTCCATTGCTAGTATAGTGTCTGAACGGATCAATATCTTTGATCATATCAGCACTATACCAGCGTTCACATTAGTATAGTGTCCCCAACAGCGCAGCGTTAGCAGGATCAGTCCCGGCACCTGCCAGCACCTGCATTTAGCCCCTATGCTTAAACCCCCTTCTCCCCCAGCAAGTGCAGTGTCAGTAGGTCACTGTCATTTGATACATTGCACACAAAACCGCAGTGCTCGCAGAATCAGGCCTGATCTCTGTTAGCACTTGCCAGTTAATTTTTTTGTAGCGGTTCAAGCAGTCCCTGACAGCCTGGTGCTCTTTTTCCCATGAGTCGCACTAGGTACCTATAACTTTAGTTGCCAAAATGTCAATGGAAAGGTACTCTAGTGAAGAGGCCTACAGGATTCTGAACATGTCAGATGAGAGCGAAGGGGAAGACTCACTGACACAATCAGCCTCAGAATACGAACCTGTTGACAGCAGTGGCACCCTGACAGATAGCTCAGACGATGGAGAATAGGTCCCTGCTAAGATCAGGCATACATGAACCTGTTCCCAGATTGCTGAGATGTTACAATCGCATGATGACTCTCATAGGCAGCAGAGTGCCAGTACTAGTGTCGCTCTACCTTTGGGTGAACTGGCGAGCACCAACAGCCTAGCACATTCTGGTCATTCACATATCAGCACTGCAGTATCACTTGGTGACATGGTGAATTCCATAAGTGCACTACAAGCTGGTGCAGTGGCAAGCACAAGTAGTGTCCCGCATCCACCAAGACACAGGCCTGTAAAGCCCCAAGCATCTGTTCGGATGTGCTTGCAAATCCCAATTCAAGCCCACAAAATTCTGCAGCACCTGTACTTCCCCCATTCACTGCTCAACCCCCGGAATTCAGGTAGAAACAGAAATTTAACTACTCCCCTTGATTTTTTGGAGTTGTTTTTCACAGAAGATCTGTATGCATTGATTGTGGATCAAAGCAATTTATATGCACAACAGTTTCTCACCGCCAACGCAAATTCAAACCTTGCCAGACCATTCGCATGGAAACCCATTACAGTTTCTGAATTAAAATTTTTTGGGGGCCTAACCCTCAACATGGGCATTACTAAAAAAAATGAATTGCAGTTGTATTGGTCCACAGGCCCTATTCATCATATGCCTGTATACCGTAAGAGTATAATGTGTTTTATGCATTTCAATGACAGCACACTCTGTCGTCCTCGGTGTGACCCTGAATTTGACTGGCTCCACAAAATTCAGCCCCTCGTAAATCACCTTAACCAAAAATTTGAAGATGTCTATACTACCCAGCAAAACATCTGCGTTGATGAATCCCTCATTCATTTTTGTGGCCGCCTTGCATTCAAACAATTTCTCCCCAGCAAATGTGCCAGATATGGGGTCAAGATTTATAAGACCCGTGAGAGGGTAACAGTCTACACATATAAGTTTTGGATTTACAAGGGAAAAGATAGTCACGTGGAGCCCCCCGGATGCCCAGACTACATGGGGAGCAGTGGCAAGATAGTTTGGGACTTGGTGTCATCCTTTTTCCATATGGGGTACCACTTATACGTGGACAATTTTTATTCAAGCGTGCCACTATTTAAACATTTGTACAATCTTGAAATGTGGCACCATGTGACCTAAATGCCAGGGCTTCCCCCAACGGCTTGTAAATTCCCATCCTAGAAAGGGGCAAAAAGCCTACTTGAGAAATGAGGATGTCATTCAGCTGTAGGACCGACTTGTTTATTCTGACAGCAACAGGGTCTTGCTCTCAGAATATACATAAGTAGGTGTGTGCAGTGCTGTTGGATGAGATTTTTCATCCGCAGTTAAAAAAAGAGCATATATGTCGAAGTATGGGGGCCTGGGGTGGCCAGTGGGTGGATGGCCCCTATGCTTCGGCATATATATTTTATAATATTTTTTGGCACATTTCATGTGTGCCCACCATTAGAAGTGGGTGAATGAAAAGAGAAGAAATCTCTGCCAGGAAAAGTGTGTGGTATGCCCACCATTAGAATATACCGCCATATTCTAATGGTGGGCATACCACACACTTTTTCTGGCAGAGATTTCTTCTCTTTTTTTAATTCAGCCCACAGGCTGCATAAACAAAAAGAACATAGCATATATACCCAACAAGGACCAGTGATCTGCTTTCATGTAAAAGGTGCTGCAGGATTGCTTTTAGAAGCAGCAGGAGATGATGACCCCCCCTCGATGCCTTCCACAGTCTTATCAGGCAGTCCCGTGCCATCGGGAGAATCTGAGTGTTTCTGCCAGCTGACCATAGAGCTGATTGGAGTCCGGAATGGTGCCAATCATCTCTATAGTCGAAGAAATCGGAAGCTACAAGCATTTCATCACTTCAGTGTCACAGGATATAAAAAGCGCCATTTGTAAATTGGGAAAGCATCTGATCACACTGATCTTGGTGAGATTAGATAATGTAAGGGCAGAGGAGATATCTAGAGTCTGATAGACCCCAGATTTCTCAAAAAAGCATATATGACAATGCCCATTGCAGTTATAGGGAATATTTGCATTCCCTGTGACAGCATTAAAAGTGATAAAAAAAAATGAAAGGGACAGTGTAAAAATAATTAAAAAATCAAAATAACTGAAAAAAAGGCCCCCTCGTGTGTGCGCACCTGCATGCAGGAGCGTTGACCCTGTGCCAGTATGTAAACAGCTGTTGCACCAGGCATGTAAGGTATTGCCGCGAATGTCAGATCAAGGGCAGTAATTTTAGCACTAGATCTCCTCTGTAAATCTAAAATGGTAGCTTTTAAAGGCTTTTAAAGCATTGCCTATGGATATTAAAATGTATGCAGTTTGCTGCCATTGCACGGGGCATGAGCAGTTTTAAAGCATGTCATGTTTGGTAACTATTTACTCGGCATACCATCATCTTTTATATTTTACCAAATAATTGCAAAAAAACTAAAAAATTAAAGATTGCAGCACCCACCATTTTATTCACTAGGGTGTCTGATTTAAAAAAAACTATATAATGTTTGGGGGTTCAAAGTAATTTCCTAGCAAAATTTTTTTAAACAAAATTGTCACTTAAATGATTTATTGTTCACACATGCCATGGGTGTATGTGGAATTACTCCCCAAAATACATTATGCTACTTCCCCATCGTATGGGGATACCACATGTGAGAGACTTTTTGGCAGTCTAGCCAAGTACAGGACCCCAAAATCCAATAAGCACCTTCAGGCTTTTAAAGGGCTTTATTTTCTCATTATACTTCCTGACTACCTATCACAGTTTTGGAGGCCCTGAAATGCCAGGATAGCACCAAACCCCCCAAATGACCCCTTTTTGGAAAATAGACACCCCAAGGAATTTGATAAGAAGCATGATGAGTATTTTGCAGATCTCGTTTGTTGCCACAAGTTTTTGGAAAATGAAGAAACATATTCTTTTATTTTCTTTTTTTATATTTCAGAACCTTGTGAGAAAAAACGAGATCTGCAAAATACTCACCATGCCTCTTTTTAAATTCCTTGGGGTGTCTACTTTCCAAAAAGGGGTCATTGGGGGGGGGGGGGGTTGGGGTTGGTGCTATCCTGGCATTTCAGGGCCTCCGAAACTGTGATAAGTAGTGAGGAAGTGAAATGAGGAAGTTACGCGCCGTCAGGCTTTCAAAGTGGTGATTGGATTTTTGGATTTCAGGCTCCTGTATGTGGCTAGGCTCCCAAAAAGTCTCACATATGTGGTATCCCCATACTCGGTAGAAGTAGTATATGTGTAATTCCACATATACCCATGGCTTGTGTGAGCAATATATCATTTAAGTGGCAACTTTGTGTAAAACAAAAAAAAATGTTTTTGTTATTTTCCAAAAACTTCCATGGACTCAATATGCCTCTCAGCAGATAGCTTAGGGTGTCTACTTTCCGAAAAGGGGTCATTTTGGGGTGTTTGTACTGTCCTGGTATTTTAGCACCTCAAGAAATGTGATGAGCAGTCAGAAAGGAAAAGCTGTGTAAATTCCATTATCTATACCATTATTATTATACAGGATTTATATAGCGCCAACAGTTTGCTCAGCGCTTTACACTATGACGGGAGACAATACAGCAACAATACAGTTCAATACAAGAGGGAAAGGAGGCCCTGCTCCTTGGAGCTTACATCGTTTGTAGATGCTATAACTTTCACACAAAGCAATCAATATACACTTTTTGGGATTTTGTTTACCAAAAACACGTAGCAAAATACATTTTGGTCTAAATTTATAACTAACTTTGAGTTGTTTACTATATATTTTTTATAGCGAAAGTAAAAAATATTGTTTTTCTTCAAAATTTTTGGTCTTTTTTTATTTATAGCATGAAAAATTAAAGGTGCACAACTGATCAAATACCACTGAAAGAAAGCTCTATTTGTGTGAAAAAAAGGACATAAATACCAGGTGAAATAGTGCAGCGGCAAATAGCAAAAAAAAGGCCTGGTCAGGAAGGGGGGTAAATCCTCAAGAGGGCAAGTGGTTAATGTGAAGGCATAAAAAACACAAAGTAAATAGAATCACAATGCATACAATAAATTTATATTACAATTTACCATTGGGATTTAAAAAAGCTGACCATACCATGCCAAAAGACCAAGTTATTTATAAATATAATAGAATGTTGCTTCCATATATGACTGATCTCCTAAGATGTTGAGATATTAGGAGTTTAACAAACTGTATACATGGAATTATCCCCATTATTGTGAGAGATAGCTAGCACTTAATCCATAAAGTACAGGGATGGAATAACAAGAACCCAGACAAAATGTAACTCTTCCCTGCTCTCTCCAAAATTAAATAAAACACTGGTCAGTGTTGGGCACTAAAGCTGTACTTCAAGGAGCCTCTGCCTTACTGCTGAACTGTGAAACGATTCCCAATAAACTCCTGGTGAAGTTATTCTCTTTTGTATAGATCCATCATACTTTATCTTCCTAAAGCTTAACTCCAAACATACTTCAATCCAAGCATACACAGTTGAAGTGATTATTTAGGAGCTATCTTACCTGCCCACAAATTTGTAATTCTTTCAATTCTGTCCAGAGATTTACACTGTTCTGCCAAACTGCACAGCCAGTCTGGTAATCTGATTTTTTGCAGCAGTTAAACAACACAGCTAGGTAAAATCCCTGCCTCAGTCAGTTGATGGACAATGATGGGGCAGCAACACTGGGGGAGGGGGGGATCGATTTACTGAACGCAAATAGGTCTTCATTTAATTTGCAAAGGAATTTTCTCTTTGCAAGGTAATTTGCCCCAGAGCTTAGTGAATGTGGTGAAGTTTTACTTTACAAAGAATACCCAATCACATGCAAGGAAACAAAATCAGCATAATTGCTTGCACATGATTGGATGATGGAAATCAAAAGTGCTTCACAAGAGATGTGTATGACAGTAAAAATTGTTTTGTCTTGGATTCCTTTGTCAAGTTAATCATTTTGTTTTGTCATATTCATTATGTTAAAATGATTTGTTTTCGGAAATTGTTTCACATATTCGGATTTGTTTTGTATATTCAGATTTGGTAGTTATTCGATTTGAATTTTGGAAGATGGCTATATTAATTTTATTTTATTCTATTCTATTCTGTTTTATTCTATTCTAATCTATTCTATTATATTCTGTTTTATACCCTTTAAATACACAACACACCACAGCAAAATGAGGCAAAAACGCAGCAAAAATGCATATACGTTTTTACCAAGTTTTTGCAATGGAGCAGTGTGAAAGCAGTCTGAGTAAGAATCATCATCTTATTTCATTTTTATTCCTCGCTGTATTTATTGCAATAAGTTTCCAATTCAAATTCTGTTTCAAATTCAAATTAATTTTTAAAGTGGAATTCATTCAATTCATTCGATTTCAATTTCAAATTCATATTTGAATTTGAATTCCATTTTGAATTTGATTAATTCATTATTCTGTTATGTTACTTTGTTTCATTATACTTTATTTCGGATTAATTGAAATTTGTTAGTATTGTGATTCGAATACATTAAAATTTCCAAATAAAGTAAATTTTATTCACATTTTGATTCATAATGAAACATGTCTAAGCTTCACTTCACCTAAGCCTGACTGCTGTTAAAGAGGGGGATTACAGAAGGGTAAATTATGTCATCTCAGGCATTTAAAATGGTTGCTTTTAACAGATATTTATTCATCTTTTTTAATTATACACAACTACTTTTACTGTTTGTTTTACTATCTGTGTGTGTGTATATATATATAATTTTTTTTGTTTGTTATGTCAGACCTTTTCACTAAATCCAATTAAAGTCAGCTGTGGTGTTAGACGAGTGAGCAGAGTTAGGAAATCAGACCATCTTTAATGTATTTAGTATAAGTAATGGCTTATTCAAGTTGCCTTCTTACCACAAGTGCACATTATGTCAGACTGCAAGAATGAAGTGTTTTACTTTGTAGGTAGTGCAAAGATACATGAGGTTAGCAAATATAATGTTTTCATAACAGGCATTAATCTTAGTGGAAAAAGTACACTATGAACTTTGGAATGCTCTATTTTGGCTTCTTCTGAAACTCGATCCTTTTGACTTCTAATTGCCATGTGCTTTTAATTTTAGACATCCTGATTTAGTGACATTAGCTAGATTAGCTTCTGAATTTAAAATTATATTAGTGAATTGATATTTTATTTGTCTCAGCAAAATATCATGGGATTGTAGGAAAAATCCTAAAAAATATTATTAAAGACTATCATTTTTGATAAACCAAGTCTCCTTTACATATTCAAACTTTCAGTCAGGATCATAAATATGATGTTGCAGTACCACATACACTCTTTCCCAGAATCATGAAGTTTGGGATTCAGTTCAAAACATGTATTGTAAAATGTGAGATTCTTTTCAACTCATTAATTTCTGATGCCTGTGAAATGGTAAAACTTGACATTTGGTGCCACAGCTTCTGCTTGTTGATCGACCTGGTGCTGCTGTCAGTTGTATCTGTAGTGTTATAGGAAACAGATGATCAGTTATCTTAGAGAAACTCACTGTATAACACAGACAGTGGGATTAATTTACTAAAGGAGTGGGGGTTCTGTACCTAGCAAAGTGAATGTTCATAGTCCACAGTAAATGCTAGTGAATAATGTAAACTTGTATTCAACTCCAACTACCCAACCGCGTGGAAAGGAAATAAAAAACAGGCTATTTGCTAGCATATGATTTGGTTTTTAAAGTAAACACAGCTTCACCTTATTTACTAATATTTTCTTTCCCAATGGAATATTTATAATAGAGGACATCAAATACTTTAAATCATTGTTGCCAAATAACTTTGTTTAGAAGTTACTGTATATATGACTCTTCCTAAACATTAAATCTAATTATTAAGTATTAGTAGAAGAGGTTGATTTACGTGCTACTAGAAGTTACGTAGAGTTTACAATTAAAGTTGGAAGAGGCAGAGCTATCAACATTTACAGCAAATCACTTTCCTTTTCTCTCACTAGCTAGTTTTGCTTCCTCCTCCCAGAAATAAATTGGCAGCCCCCATCTTTTTAATCTCTAATGTAAACATAGTGCAGGTACTCAAGAAGGGGAGTGAAAACAGTGTGCTGAGACCTGACTTCAAGTGTAATTAATTCTAATAATTCAAATAGCTTGTTGCTCTGTAGTCTTAACAATGTTCGGCAGGCATCAACTTATTGTCAAATTGTCACAAAATGCCTTGTAGGCTACCAAATCTCCCCAAACCCAAGCTTTGTGAGCCAATTAACAGATCTTGATTATGGACCAAATAAAACACTAATTGATAAACATATAAAGCAAAAATTATAATAACAGTGTTTTCTTGCATATTTTGCATATCAGAAACTGACTTATTTCAAAATATTAATCTTGAATTAGGAAAGTTTTCACATCTCTCTGAAGATTGGGTGTGAGCCAATAGTTAGAAACAAACCTCCTCTTCAAATGTTATAAAATTAAAAATGAAGCTACAGGAAAACGAAAAAAAAAGGCTTTAAGGCACTGACTCGTTACAGGTGGTGTATTTAGACAGGAAGTTAGTGGCGTATAGAAGTCCATCTGGTGATCGTATTTAAAATCAAGTCTAAATATATATATATATATATATATTGTATATTGCTAATACAAGTAGCTTTTTTAAATGCAAGCAGCAAGCTTTTAAGTTTTACTGGTTATTTCAAAGTTATAGTACTGTGTATTAGCTATATATAAGGTTATGTAATGTAGTGCTCTGGGGGTTTATTCTCTAAAAATAAGGCTTAGCATAAGGTAATGATGAATATACACACTGTATTAAAGGTTTTCATGTTTTCCAATATAGGTATCTCTATATAGATATATGTATGCATGTATAGACATTTCCTTATTAAACACAGTTTTCCATTCATGTCTTCTCAGCAAAAAAGATGACTCACTTGCCGGAGTGAGTATATGCCAGCTTCAAGTGAACATTCAGGCCAGTGTTCCAATTAAAAACACGTGTATAAGAGAGTCAATTTCACGGTATGGTGATGAAAATTCTACACAATATAAGTTAAACACACATGAAAAAAATATGAAAATGTTGAGAAAATATTTTTTGGTAAAGAAAACAAAAACAGTATTTAAAATATAAGTTCTTATTTTTTTCCAAACATACTATTACTAGTTTAATCTTGATCAAATCTTAGTTGCCACAAATGTGTTCATAAAAAGGAAATTTTCTGGTTGACACAAAATAAAAGTTGCTCTTACTATAATATTGGAGCACATGAAAAAATGCAGCATTAAAGAAACCCTGTAACCAGCTTACAAAATGCAGATGAAAGCATTTAAATGCAAGTGAGAGTCAATTTCCTAACACTGCCTCCTGTCTTCTTGCACACCACAGCCCTCTCCTCCTCTGTGAGTGTGTAAATAGTCATGATGCTGGCTAAGCTGCCCCATTTCTCTACATAACTCAAGAGGTGAAGGGGAATACTAAAGAGTGTCACTTAAAGCAGAACTAAGGGCAGTAATGTGTACCTCTGTTTCAGTGGTCTGATGCCTTGCCTGTATCTTCTCCCCAGCTTCTAGGTGTAGGTTTTTAGTTGTATTAATTTTCCGATGTGGGATAATGCCACATCTTGTCACACAGGCAGTCTGATGGAATGTAAACTGAGCTGCGCAGGCCCAGCTCAGTGTACATTCTACAGGGGATTGCAAACAGGTAGGTTAGTGTATTTTATTGTGTATATAAAGAAAAAAATCCTGCACTAAACCCAATGTGTATTATGAACCAGTGTGTAAATAAATGAATAAAAGTGAATGAATAAATATAGTGAACTGTCACTACTCTCTTCCTGAATACCAGAACAAAAATAAAAAGGTTTGCTGTTCACTGGTGATTTCCTAACACAATAGATAAAACATGACCATAAATTCACATGTGTACATACATACAAAAATCAACATAATAAGTGCTATAAATCAATGTCTATGGCACAAATGTACAGAATAAGTCCCAAATCCAATGTGAAAAAAGGAATAGTGTTGCTTGCTGATTATGATTTCAAGCAAGGTGAACAGCCTGCGGCTGTCCATCCATCCCTTTTGAAATTGATAGTACGAGTGTCAGTGTGGAATCTGGACACTATCTGCTTGTTTGATCTGGATTTGAGATGCATTTGGTCTGGTAAGAGGCTGATCTGTTTTTTGTGGAGAGCAACTGTGAACACCATAGCACCTTGTTGGAAATTATATTCAGCACGCAGCACTGTTCCTTTTTTCACATTGGATTTAAGACTTATTCTATACATTTGTACCATGGACATTGATTTATAGCACTTATTATGTTGATTTTTCTATGTATGTACCAGGGGCGGACTGACAACTCATGGGGCCTCCGGGCAATAGGGGATCATGGGGCCCCTGTGTCCTTGCCCAAACTCAAAAAAGCCTATGAAAAGGTACCAGGGGCATCTCATGGGGCCCCCTACTGACCCCGGGCCCTCGGGCAGTGCTCGAGTTTCCAAATGGTCAGTCCGCCCCCGGTATGTACACATGTGAATTTATGGTCATGTTTTAGCTATTGTGTTAGGAAATCACCAGTGAACAGCACACATTTTTTATTTTTGTTTTTTAAGTGTATTTTATTGCAGAAGAGACATTGCGTGTCTCCTCTGCAATAAAGACCGTGACTCTTCCTAATTTTTATTTTTTTTTAACTTCAGTTCCACTCTCAATGATAGTTCCGAGTCTGCTGGAGCTGCTGAAATCACACTGAGATAGAGGCACACAACCCCAGGCTTTTACAGGTAACTAAACTGCATTAAATATGTCAAATGCACATATGGGAAGATTTTTGTAGCAATGAATCATTTGAAGAGATGGTCTTTTTAACAATAAATATTTCTGAACCTGTTGAAAATCTATTCTAAAATGCTGAGAATTACAGTCTTTTGACAGCCTGGGTATACATTTAATATCATTTTTCTTTTTATCATAACAAATAATTGAAACCATCATGTATAAATGTTCAACTTGGAAAAATGTTTGCACATAGAGATGCAGGCAGCTCGCTACAAGGTAAATATACAAACTCTTTACATAAATCACATGGGGTAGGATAGTTCTTTATGGATCCTTGGGAGACATTACATAATGGGCAGTGTAGAGGAAATGGACAAAAATATACTTTCTCTTTTTTTGGTTTATAACCCCATAGTTATTACACTCTTTAGTTCCCACTTAAAGTTGATGGCAGGATCGCTTTATAAAGTTTTATAGGTTTCTGTACCATTTAGGATATCATACATTTCTTTAATATAGTCTGTCTTATCCCAGACAACTATCCTTCCACCTTTATCAGCTGGCCCGATAGCTAAAACCTTTCTTTCTAAAAGACTCTGAATTCTTGCATTTATTATCTGGTTGTTCCTAGGATTTTTTAAATTCAAAGTTTGCAAGTCTTTTAGGACCATGTCCTTAAAGACAGCAATATGGGGGTTGGATGTCACAGGGGGGTTACACACTGAGGCATTTCATATGTTAGTATATTTATATTGGGTATCTATATTAGAATTCCTAATTATTGGATTTGAGCAAAGTGCTTTTTAAGAGAGAATTGCCTAGTAAACTTACTAATATCAGCATAGGTTTGAAACTTAATTAGTTTCATCTAAGGGGCACACTTTTAATTCCTTATTTAGTACGCTTATCTCCTACTGAGTGAAATCCACCTTGTTTAAATTAAATATACCATTATTTCTTACACCCTCCTCTTTCTTACGTCTATTTGACCTCCCCCCCCCCTCTTCCTCCTCCTTTGTGCATGCGCTTCTTTTCCTAGAAGGTCTTAAAAACAGTTTGAGATCACAAGCAGCTTAAAATAATGGTTTTAAGTTTGTAACTTTTGGACTGCAAAATGGGTTTGATGGGTTTGAATGGGTTTGATGAACATCCATCGAGCGGAACCCACACATATTCACTCATCCCTACACACAGAGCACTGAAAACATAAATACAGTAAGAAATTGAGAAGTGGACTTTATTTTTCTCAGCAATTTATACTGCATATACTTGCATCAGACAAACTGATCATCTTACTTCACTGCCATACATTCTGGATCAAAGCACTTGAGAATTTAATAACAACATTTTAAATTAATGAACATTATTTTTAAATAGGCATACACACATCTACAAACAAAAATAGCAGTTAATAAAGACAAGGTGTGTTAAATCTAAATTATGATTCGGCATTTATATTGATGGCAAGCTTGCAAAATATTTGTTTTTTATGATTAGTCATAATTAATATTAATATGTGTAAGTGGTCTATTGACAAATGGTAGTATTAGTATTCTTCAATTATAGCTGAGACCAAAAGATATACAAGTTAGCTGAGACAGCTAACTAGTTGTAGACTATATTTAGATATAGTTGGTTAAAAGTATCTGTTAGTTATGTCAAGGTTATTAGAAGTGACTTACTATTACATTACGTATTTTAATGGTATCTGTGTGTATTTAGTATACGTTTCTAACATTGATACATTTACGTCATTAGCTTATAATATTATGTACATCAGCATACATATGTTCCTGTCCATCAAAGACATTATGTGAGTGTCATCCCCTCCCTTCTATGCCATACAAGGTATTAAGATGACACACTCATGCTGCATAAAGGGGGCCTTGAGGGACAGAGACACACACTTACACGCTACATAACTCTTGCATACACACGTCTGAAAAGCTGCAACAGGTGCATACTGCTGCTAGATCATCATATCCGTCTACTTCCGGCTGCTTCTTCAACAAAGTCATTGAGTTGGACAAGGACATGAGAATCGCACATGGCAAGGACAGCCATGACAGATAATGGTGACTTTGTTTTAAACATTTGCTTGTCATTTTTACAGTAGTTTTATCTACATGGAACTGTTCATAATACGCTTTACATTGTTATTTGACACCATTGTGTGATAGAATAAAATCACACTTCATTTTTTATTTCGATGGCTCTTTCATTCATAATCGCCTCAAGACACTAGAAGAAGTATTATATGTGTCTAAAAATCCTACAAGGTGTCATATGTATTTTTAAAATGGCAAATTAATTTCTCCACATTGACAGTGCTACCATATCTCCTTTTACTTTTTACTTAGATTTAGGATAGAGTACTATTTCAAGCCCAACTCCAGTGAAAATGAAATTTAAATAGTGCAGTGTGCATCAGTTATTTTACTCTCCCTCTTTTTACTCGATTCCAAACACCTCTTCCTCAGAGAATAGGTGCTGGAACTCCCCCTTCTGAATCCCCCATTGTCTCCGCTCCCTCTGAGCACTATCTCTTGGTTCCACCCCCTATCCACCTCCCAGTACTGCCCCTTTTAGAGAATACAGAACCAAGTATAATTTTGTGATGCTAAATAATTTATTCTGCTGACAGGTAGAGCAGGAAGCCTTCCCTGCTGTCAGAATACAATGATCACTGCTGGCGGCTATAGCAGTGTGATCTAACAATAAAAAGACAGGCTGGTGAAGATTGACTTCAGTACAACTAGCCTGCCCATACATGGATCGAAATTCCTGCTGTACAGGACAAATTTTAATCCATGTTTGGCCGGCTTAAGCTATTCATGGAAATGGATCAAAGTCACAATTTGCTCTATAAGCCTAGCTGATTTTCTGTCTAGGGGAACAGGTATTTTTCTCTGCTCATTATCCTTATGGGCACCAGTCCCCTTTTCATCACACTTTGTTCTCCTTCCTCTGGAGGCTATGTGAGAGGACCTTTCTGCTGGAAGCATTGCCTCCACCAATAGGAGGTGTGCTTTTCAGGTAGGAAGTGATCTGGACACCCAAATATGGACCCCAGGAAGTAAGAAGGATCATCAAGTGACTATAGCTTCATTTAATTAAAATGGGCATTAGGATAGTATTATTATTTTTTTTACAAGTAGTTAGTTAGAGGGAGGTGGGAGAGGGGTTGCTAATAGGTTTTTGTAAAAAGATGAGACTAAAGAATCATGGAGACCAAGCACGATGCCATAGCCTCATAAAAATAGTACTTTTATTGGTTAAGATGGAGGAAAACTCAGCAATACACTGGAGGCAAGTCAAAATGTTATGTACAGATTATGTCACTTCATTTACCTTTTTAACTTTCTGCATAAAGGAACATTTACAGAAATTGAACTTTCTGTACTGTAAATAAGCAAGGGCTTGAGTAATGTAGACCACCTACAGATGTATTTAGGAAAAGTAGAATGGAGATTTTATTGTATGTTTATTAGGCAAACCCATAATACGAATGCAAAATGATGTGGCTACATTTTTCAGGTCATAAAAATATAACTAATAGATTACCTTATTTTGTTACTTAAAGTAGAAATGATCTAAAAAAAAAGTTAATTTGCTATGTTATAGGGGTAATTTAGAAATGTTAAATATTTCTAAGCAGTATCCTTAACAATGTATCTCTTATCTGAAATTCCTTTAGAAAAAAAAAATAGAAGGGTATATCCTGGGATATGAGTGTGCCTTGGCATTGCTATGCCTACAGCCTAGCTGTATATCTGTACTTCTGAATGATAGTATCTTGAGATTTGAAAATATATTTGGTGATGTCACTACTTTACTGATTACTTTTTGAGGCTCTGACATGAGGATGATTAGTCATTTGCACTCTGCCTGCCTTTTTTTGTAACAGCGTTAAAGAGTTCAATTCCTCCTAAAAGAGAAAAAAAGGAAAAGCAAGAATATTTTTACTAGAAGTGCCATGGCTTTATGTAAAACCATTCAAATGGTAAATAGCATAATACAAATGGATTCAGCTTGGCTGAAACAGGGTGTTGTATGAAAGGTCTTGGAGGAGGAAGACGTTACTACAAATTTGCCAAAGTGCAAAAAAACTTTCTGGCCAAACTACTTTGCAAAGGTTGTCCTTAAGGACAAACTGATGTTGTTTTTTTCTGCCTTTGTTTACAGCTTAAACGCTAGAATAATGTAGTTTGTTATTTAGCCTCCAATCTAAACTATTTCCTCAAAACTGGAAAACTGGATGGAAAGATATTTTTGACAATTCATATGCAGTCCTTGGTAACGATCACTCTTGCAGTATTTTAAGTGTCATTAGTATACCCAAAATAAAAGATCTCATGGACTTTGTCAGGGAACAGATTGAATTTGAAACGTCAGGGAATTGTGTACTCTTCGGAGACCTCATTCAGTTATGCTATAAAAAATAGTGGCTCTGATTAACTAAATAAACCAACATAAAAAGTATATAAGCCAAGTAAGTTATATACTTGCATTTTGGAAACCATTCATGTATAATTCTAGAGAGAAAAGAGTACACAGAAAACACATGCACGCAATAGGTGGCACAGATCTGAATAGCTTTAAAGGCCAAAAATACTTTTATTGTTCTATTAATCAATTAAGCGTGCTCTAAAAGTGTATTTTGGCTTTCGTTCAGAGAAATTCCTACACTTCTCATATTTTCCCTAGAACGACATAAGATGAATGTCTGCTGCTACCATTCCACAACATACCACGTGCTCATCTAGTGAATTTGTTTAAATTCCAGATGCTACTCCAACTTATTAAATCACTCAACCACTTTTTCATCAATGTAATAGTCAAAACATATACAGTGTGCCCCTTCCCAAAATATACAACATACCCTTACCTATAATATCAAAGTACCAAATAATAAACTGAATACAAAAAATATACTTGACAAAGTTATAATATTGATATAAATCACAATACCTTCTCAACATGTAAATAAATCCATAAATATAAAATATATATAAATAAAATGATCAAACTACTATGTGTGAATAAAGTGCAAATGTGTAGGTTTCAAAGTGCATAAGTGATTGTCTATGTCAAATCCACATCAAGTTCATTTGTGCAAATATACAAGTGATGGAGCAGTAACATTGAGGCACAATAGTACAAGGAACACCTAACCGCCAACGCAGGGGCTATGACTGGTGCCATCAAGTGAAACAAATGTACACAGGAGGAATAAAGGAGGATGAGCATCCTCGACAAACAATCACATTAAACAAAAAACATCACATGTCTGGGAATACCCTGTGGGTATCAGAGGTAGCCCGGGTACTAAAACTGCAATGCATATTGAAACAATCCTGAGCGTAGAGAAATCTAGGACGGGCACAGCCCCCCCACAAAAAAAACAACAAAAAACAGATGCAAGAGAAATGTGTGTGTGTGGGGGTGGGGTGGGAGGGAATAAGGGATCTGGGATCGTCAGAGACACCAGTCAAAGCCAGCCCACGCTTGTCAAAGGAAGTTCAGGGAAGGCATACGTCTACCATGGTTCCCAAATTTTCAAAATTTGCCTTGGAAATCATTAAGGATACTAGACATGTGCTCATTAAGCATCAGAGCCATCAAATGGTCTTTAAATCACTGCAAAGGTCTGTGCAATCATCTTTTTGGCTGCTATGAACAAATAGAATACCAATTTTTGCTGAGGAGCAAATAGACTTGGGATGGGACAATGCAACAAAGCAAATTTTGCCTTCTTTCTGATAGCCAGATGGAACAAAAAATACAGTAGGCCAAATAAGTAAGACCAGAAGCCTACCAGTCATGGACATGTCCACCAGGCATGTAAAACATCCCCATGATGGTTGGGTTAGCATGATATATAAGCGGGGACCCAAAAGCATAGCAGCAACATGCTCTGTATTCTGAATCCAGGGTAGCAGTGTTAAATTAACATTAACGATAGAAGACTAGGCTTTGCTCCAGTCAGCCACATCAATTTCTCGTTCCCAGTGGGCCATTTGAGAAAGAGAGGCATGAGATGATCAACTATTCAGAGATGCATAGAGTGAGCAGATGAGACCTGGGGAGCTGGTAAATGTGGGTTTCTGAAATGGATAAGACAATGCACGTCAACGGGAAGATATCCATTGTTGAAGTTGAATGAAATGAAAATACTCTGACTGTGGAGGGTCATGGGATTCATGGAAGGCAGCCCGCGTCAGGGGAGAATGAGTGGTCAGAAAATGTTGCACCAAATAAAGGCCCGAGGCTGGTCAAGGCCAGGGGGAAACAGGGGGTTGTTAGTAATAGGTAGTAAAGGAAGGAAGGGAGACATAGGGAGGAAGTGAAAAGGAGCCCAGTGGAGGCGGGGAGGCCAACACCTTCACAACCAGGAAGGAGTGCAAACAAGGAAAACAGTGCAAAATATAAGTAATTTCATGTATTAGATAAGGTCAGTAACAGGACCCATGATCTGTAGCAGGCCAGAAGGCATAAATTAGAGGCTAGGAATGGCTAAGGAAAAGGACATCAGATTAGTACAGGATCAGTAAAGGACAGGGGATTAGTAAATGTATAACTGGATATTGCTAGAAAGTCCCAGGGGGTCAGAGAGGTCCAACAGTAGCATTAAGAGGTGAAATATCCCCCAACCATAGGCATAGCATGTAGGTATAGAATAAAAATAGTGAATTCTTGTGAGCTATTATGAATCGAGGTGTTCAATAAGTAACATATAGTAAAATCTTCTTATTAAGTGTATAAGGTGCGCTGGCACTTACACTGACTCACTTACTAGTGTGTATGAATGGTAAAAGATGGATTGCGCCGCGCTCCTATATATTAATATATTCAACTTATACTTCTAAGGTAAATATCGATTTCAATTTCAATGTCAATACTTGTGACTTGTGGCTATAACACTAAACATATATAAAAATATACATATAAGTGATATACATAATAAATCCTAAAGTGATAGTGCCTTAATGGGTACCATGGTATAAAACCATATTGCACCTCTATATTGCTGTGATCACTCTATTCACATTGTGCAAAAACATATACAAATTGTGCACGTGCTTATAAAAAGTAAATAAAATTATATATAAAGTCTTCCAAAGTAAATGTGCAAGTGAATTTTCTGTTCCTTCTTGCCGAGTGCTAAATGGTCTCCCTCTGTGCTCACCTCTATATTTGCCTGAATGAATCCAGGCAAATACGCTTTTTATCCTTCCAGGATAGATGAAATGGGATGATGCTCTTGCTCTAGCCGTCCCAGAAGGTGGACATGTATTAAGATGGATCCTCCTATTATCTCCTTTTTCTCCCTGTGTATCAATGAATACACTGACCAGCTCACTTGGGATCTCCCAATTCCCCTCCTGGGGTTGTTTCCTCGTTCACTCCTCCTTATGCCAGCTCATGGGGTGTTGGTCAAAAGGAAAAAAGCAGACCATAGTGTCTTATCCTTGTACATAAAGGGAATTTATTTCTGCCAATTAGGATATTGCTCAGTGGCATACAGCTCATGTGTGATCCAGATAAGCATAGATGGCAATCAACAGGTAAAAAAAACTCTGCAGCTGCCCCTGCAGTGCTGTCTGCCTGCGCTTGTGCTCGGATCACCTCGCTTCTCCAGTGCAATGTCGTGACGTCAGAGCCCCTCCCCTACGCGTTGCGTCACAGGGTCACGTGACTTCATCAGGGGGAATTTGATTGGATTGGATAGGTATAGAATAAACCCTAGGAGAGTGTAGGCTGTGATGTCAACTGGCAGTGTTAGGCAGTGTTAGGGGAAGCCATAAGGTCGAGGTAAAAGTGGCAGGGCAGAGATAAATTGGGCCCTTAAGAGGGAGAACAATAAAGTCTCAAACATGCTCCCAATACAGCACAGTTCTGGAAAGCCACCCGTATAACAAAAACATAAAAAAAAAATGTCCACATAAAGAAAAAACAACAGGAATGACCTAATAGCCAAAACTCACTGAAGTGATTTCCAAGTGTAAGAGAATAAACTCCGGAGGCAATGGCTCAAGAAGATAAGATTGCCTGATGTTCATCCTGGACAATCTCAGGGGGGTAGATCATTAAGGAATGCGAGGGCGAGATCTCTTATGGCGGTAAGACGTCTCCCCAAGGCAGCTGAGCTGACTAGAGGCCCACTGGGATCCAGAGAGTTAAGATGAGCCTAGGTTGGAGCCTTCTGGGGGGAGGAGATGCAAGACTTCAAGAGTCATCTGTGCCTCTTCAGGGGTGCTGACAAAGTGGCTCTTACCTTGGTATTCAAAGGATAGCCAAAAGGGGAAACCCTAGGTGTATTTCATTTAGTGGCTTATGAGGACCATGGTAAATGGCTTCATTTGGTGCCTTTTCTGAAGGGTGATCTGTGAAAGATCTGTGAAGAGCTGGTAAGGATGCCCCTGGAAGCACAGCTCCAGTTTATTGCTACCATCAGGAGGGTCTTCTTTGTGCTACAGTAAGTGAATTAATAGGTATGGCAGTTACCAGCTCTTGGAACAGGGCAATCGCGGTGGAGGTGCGATCAGTAATGGTTTCAGAGATGCCCCACAAGCATAGACCCTCAAGTCACAACACGGTCATCGCCAGATTCTGTTCATGGTTCTCAATAACCATGATGGCATCATCCATCTTGTCCTGAAGGTTGTTTGTACAGTTGCAAGAAAAAGTATGTGAACCCCTTGGGATTACGTGGAGTTTTGCATGAATTTGGCATAAAATGTGCTCTGAACGTCATCTAAGTCAAAACAATAGAAGAACACAGTCTGCTGAACATAATACTACACAAACATTAGATGTTGCCATGGTTTAATTGCACATAACATGAAAACATTAACAGTGCAGGGAGGAAAAAGTATGTGAACCTTTGGACTTAATAACTGGTTGACCCTCCTTTGGCAGCAATATCCTTAACCAAACGTTTCCTGTAGTTGCAGATCAGACCTGCACAACGATCTGGAGTAATTTTGGACCACTCCTTTTCACAAAACTGTTTCAGTGTAGCAATATTCTTGGGATGTCTGGTGTGAATCGCTCTCTTAAGGTCATGCCACAGCATTTCAATCGGGTTGAGGTCAGGACTCAGACTGGGCCACTCCAGAAGGCGTATTTTGTGCTGTTGCAGCCATTGTTTTGTTGAATTACTTGTATGCTTTGGGTCATTGTCCTGTTGCATCACCCATCCTCTGCGGAGCTTCAGTTGGCGGACAGATGGTCGTACGTTTTCCTTCAAAATGTCTTGATAAACTCTGGATTTCATTTTCCTATCAATGAAAACAATCCGTCCAGGCCCTGAGGCAGCAAAGCAGCCCCAAACCATGATGCTCCCTCCGCCATGTTTTACAGTGGGGATGAGGTTTTGATGTTGGTGTGCTGTGCCTTTTTTTCTCCACACATAGTGTTGTGTGTTCTTCCCAAACAACTCAATCTTGGTTTCATCTGTCCACAGTATATTTTGCCAGTAGTGCAGTGGAACATCCAGGTGCTCTTTTGCAAACTTCAAACGTGCTGCAATATTCTTTTTGGACAGCAATGGCTTCCTCCGTGGTGTCCTCCCATGTACTCCATTCTTGTTTAATGTTTTCCTTATTGTAGATGTGTCAACAAAAATGTTAGCATGTGCCAGAGATTTCTGTAGGTCTTTAGCTGACACTCTGGGATTCTTCTTTACCTCATGCAGCACTCTGCGCTGTGCTCTTGCAGTCATTTTTACAGGATGACCACGCCTAGGGAGAGTAGCAACAGTGCTAAACTTTCTACATTTGTAGACAGTCTGTCTTACCGTGGACACATGAACATCAAGGCTTTTGGAGATACTTTTGTAACCCTTTCCAGCTTCATGCAAGTCAATAATTCTTGATCGTAGGTCTTCTGAGAGCTTTTTTCTGCGAGGCATGGTTCACATCAGACAGTGCTTCTTGAAACCAGTAAACCCAAAACAGGTGTGTGTTTTTTAAGGGCAGGACAGCTGTCAGCAACACGTCCAATATCATCACACTGATTGGAGTCAAGGTTGGCTCACTCCTGGCTCCAATTAGCTCTGGGAGAAGTCATTAAGCTAGGGCCTCACATACTTTTTCCTCCGTGCACTGTGAATGTTTACATGTTATGTGCAATTAAACCATGGCAACATCTAATGTTTGTGTAGTATTATGTTCAGCAGACTGTGTTCTTCTATTGTTGTGACTTAGATGACGTTCAGAGCACATTTTATGCCCAATTCATGCAAAACTCCACGTAATCCCAAGGGGTTCACATACTTTTTCTTGCAACTGTACAGTTCCCCAACTCCCATATCTCCAGTATGTCAAAGAAGAGCTTCCACCTCCGCCTTCAAACTTCCACCTTCACCTGAAAAGTCTCTAACCCCTTTTGGGGATCAACTTATTATTTTAATAAGTTAGTCTTTCGCACTTATGGATATGTTCAGATGAAAAGAGGACCTCTGTCCATTCCTCATTCTCATTTTCCAGCAGTGTACACACAGTATATACAGTAGGCGTTATATAACAAAGAAGGTGGGAACTATTATAGTGCATATAAAACATATAAAAACTCACATTTGGCAAGGGCTCACTCAACACCTATGCCTATACAGGTGTAAAGTCATACAGGACAGTGTCTCCTTGTGTGTACACTCACTTCCTTACTGGATAACTTCACTATGCTGTTGTTACGCTCAGCTTTCCTAGCTTCCATCCTCCATATTGACAGTAAGGTGTTGAGATATCACACTTGATTAAATCTTGGTGTAGCCTTATGTGGAATCCCTGTTATGAATTTTAATGGGTTAGGGTCCAGAAAAAAAAACACAACTAGAGCATCGCAGGTTTGCATTAATATTATGACACTTCAGTCATTTATTTTTATTTCAGGCAGTAACATAAGGCTTGTCACATCTAATAAAAGCATAATAAAAGATTTAAAGCTTAAAAAAAACCCACTGCACGCTAGACAATCTCCAATCAAGCGCCCCTGGAAACCATCTCTCCACACCCGATCCCCACTCCCTACACCCTTAATCTCTAGATACCGGAAGACACAGCGACGAGATACGCCACTGCATGCTGGACTATCCACAGCCAAGCCTCCCACCACACCTACCCGCCACCCCGTGTACCTCCCTAAAATGCCTCTTTCACTCCTCCTCCTCATATTCTTCTCCTCCGTTCCCAAAATCTCTTCTCTATATCCCTCTGCTCCTCCCAAACAACTGTATATTATGCCCTCACTGCTTCCTTCGCCCCTCTACGGCACCCACCACCTCCTCCTAATACTCCACTCTCCCACTGACCCGAACACCTCCACTGGTAGACTTACACGCTCCTGCACATCCCGCTCCCATGCCACCTTTCTCACCCTTCTTCTCCTCCTAACCGTGGGGGACATCTCCCCCCGAACCCTGGCCCTCCACCACCTCGCTCACCCACACAGCACCCTCCCACTTTCACGTCCTGCTGCAACCCCCTCAACCTAGTATCTGTCCCCCTGCTCCCTAAAACCACCCCCCCCCATTTTCGTGTGCACTCCAGAACGCCCAATCGGTGTGCAACAAGCTCACCGCCATCCACGACCTCTTTGTTTCCCGCTCCCTCAACCTCCTAGCGATCACGGAAACCTGGATATAAGCCACTGACTCTACCTCCCTTGCAGCACTCTCCTATGGAGGTCTCATCTGAACCCACTAACCCAGACCCAACGGTCGTAAAGGAGGGGAGGTTGGTCTGCTCCTGTCACCACAGAGCACCTTCCGAGTCCTCCCAAACCCCCCCTCTCTATTCTTCTCCTCCTTCGAGGCCCACTGCATCCGACTATAATATACCAGCCTCCTGGACCCATATCCTGCTTCCTTGATGACTTTTCCGCCTGGCTACCCGTCTTTCTCTCCTCTGAGCTACCCACCATCATCCTTGGGGATTTCAGCATCCCTGTCAACATTGACAACCCGGCCACATCCCAACTCCTCCACTTAACCTCCTCTTTTGCACTTGCACAGTGCATACAATCCACCACCCACTCCGACGGAAACATCCTGGACCTTGTCTTCTCCCATCTCTGCGCTCCCCACAACCTTACTAACACCCCCTTCCCTCTCTCTGACCACAACCTTATTACCTTCTCTGTCTCCTCGTCCTCTAACGCCTACCCCTCCAAATGTCATACTACTACTGGCCGTAACCTCCGCAACCTGAACCCTGCCCCCCTCCACTCTACAGCTGATCAACTTTACGAAAGCATCCTTCCCCTGTCCTGCCCCAACCTGGCCATGACTGCCTATAACAACTCGCTGGCAACCGTCCTTGACTCGCTAGCGCCTTTAACCATACGAAACATCAGACCCCGACCGCTCCAGCCCTGGCAGACTGATCACAACAAAACTCTCAAACGACGCAGTCGTGCGCTGGAGTGACTATGGCGCAAAACCAGATCCCAACTAGCATTCACCCACTATAAATCTAACATCCACACCTACAGCTCCTCCCTCCATGCTGCCAAACAAACCTACTTCCTGACCCTCATCAAGACCCTCAAGACCCTCTCCTCCAATCTCTTCTCCACCTTCAACTCTCTACTCTCTCCGCCCCCACCTCCACCCAGCACCTCACTCACCGCCCTTGAGATTGCCAATCACTTCAAAAACAAGATTGACACAATTCGCAGGGACATCGCCGCTGCTCAAACTTCCTCCCCACTCATCCCCTCTCACACAGCAACCCCCTCATCACCCCTCTCCCTCGGCCTCACCACTGTTCAGACCTCCACCTCACCTAACATTCCTCACACTGAAGCCCCCTCAACACTCCACTCCTTTGACCTTACTACCATTGAGGAGGTCACCAAGGTCTTCTCTGAAGCCCATCCCACCACCTCCCCCCTCGACCCTGTCCCCTCACAACTCCTACGACCTCCCTCCATCCTACGCTTCCTCACCAGCATCTTTAATCTCTCCCTCTCTTCTGGCACATGCCCTCCCCTCTGAAGCACGTGCACATCACCCCCATACTTAAAAAGCCCTCCCTGGACCCCACTGACCGAACAACCTTAGACCCATCTCCCTGCTGCCATACACATCCAAACTCCTCGAGCGCTTAGTCTACAATCGCCTAAGCTTCCACCTCAACAACAACAACCTCCTTGATTCCCTACAGTCTGGCTTCTGTCCCCTACACTCCACCGAAACCGCCTTAATCAAACTCTCCAACGACCTGCTAACCGCCAAAGCTAATGGCTACTATTGAGTGCTCCTACTCCTCGACCTCTCAACGGCTTTCGACACAGTCGACCACCCCCTCCTCCTCATAAAACTACACTCCCTTGTCCTCAGAGATTTCACTCTCTCCTGGCTCTTGTCCTACCTATCACAATGCCCCTTCTCTTCTCCATCTACACCTCCTCCCTTTGCCAACTCATATACTCTCACGGCTTCAACTACCACCTCTATGCCAACGACATGCAAATCTATCTCTCGACCCCTCTGCCAATCCCTCCACTGGCTTCCGATTGCCCAATGGATCAAATTCAAAATCCTAACACTGACGTACAAAGCTGTCCATCATACTGCCCCAAACTACATCACCAACCTAATATCCAAGTACCACCCTACACATCCTGAAAACCCACCTCTTCAGGGAAGCCTACCCCACCCCCTGCTAATTCCCGACGTCCTCCACTCTTCCTACCACTCCATCCCCCACAGCTATTTCCTCCTGTACCACTATCCCCTCCCTCCTATCCCTGTTGAAAAAGTCGGATGTGACGAAACGCGTCCGGGGCACGTGACGTGGTGACGTAGGTACGCTCTTCCGGAAGTGCGGCGACGGCCATCTTTGATCCTGGTACATGCGGATGTGTTTACTGCAATCCTCATGGGGCTTTGAGGGACTAGGAACCCACGGCAATCATTCCTCCCTCGGAGGTGAGATAGTGTGGCAATCTATACACTGGCGATGAGAGGAAGGATTGGGAATATACCGTTTGTGAAGCTGATGTTATCTTACTTGAATGTAAGTTGCTACAATAAAGTGTTATAAGTGTTTTTGACATATACTGATCCATGGTCTGTTATTGAGGTCTGTGGGAAGTGGCTGGAAAGGCTGAAAGAATACCTATAAAGTGGAAGGCAATACTCAGACCCTTGATATCACTGTGAGGGTAACTATGAACTCTCGTTGGTGGTATGCAGTGGATTGACTCCTAAGGCTGAGGGCTATCCTTTTTCTCACGGTTATGGTGGCACATTTATTTTTATTTTTATGTGCATGAAACACGTGTGGCACAGTTGTTTAGATAACTCTGTTTTTGAAGATATCACACATGTTGAGCTCTTTTTTCTTGAGGTATATGAAGATCGGGTTTGAAGTATATCACTAAGAATGTTGGAAGATATGAAGAATTAAGATATCACAGATAAAGATTTGGAAAATTTTGGGACTCCTTCTTGTTTTGGATTTTTTTTGGATTTTTGGGTGTTTTTGATTGTGATTTTTTATATATTTTTTATATATATATTTTTTTTTTTTTTTATATTTTTTTCTTTATTTTATTTATATTTATTTTTATTTTTAATATTTTGGGTGACTATTTAAGTTTTTATATTCACACTATATTGTGATTAGATGGTAATCAAGTTTACTTTATTTTGATGATTGTTTGTACTTCAGGGGAAGGATTGTGGTAGTAACTTGATGGGGATTCTATTTTGAGAAAGGATAGTGCTATTCCTTCTACATTGCTTTATCAATACTGTATAATAATAATAATAATAACGAAGCTGAAGTTTATTCTGCTTTTATTTTATCTTCCCTGCTTCCTTCCTCCCTGTCTCATCTACATGCTAATACATTTTATTTTAAACAAACTATTTTGTTTTCATTATACTTTATTTTAGACCCAGTGATGTTATCCCTGGGTTTCCATGCTTCTCCATTCACTGCAAGGAAATCATGGCTGGAGGGGGTGGGTGCAGCAGAGTAGTTTACATAGCATCCCAAAAACATCACAGTATCCTGTCTCAGTAAGTTTCTGAAGAGCCCTTAGCTGTGAAGAAAGCAGTGGGAGGAGTTATGCAAATATCAAATTGCAATGGTGGATAAATGTCTGGAAGAATGGGAGTTCCTAGGAAGACTGAATTTGCAAAGCACACCACCCTAGGTAAAACACATACAGTATGTCATGTTGAACCTCCATGTATGAAAGCTGAAATGTAGTAAATAAAAGCTGCTGGCTAGGGCAGTCAGACTAAGGAGGAAAAGCCTAGATAATTCTGGATGTCCACCAGCCAGTATACTGTGTGAGGTGGGCTCAATCATACTTGCTGCAACTTATAATGCACACTGTGAGAAGCCCACAGAGAAAATTCAAGGGAGCAGGATGGAAATTGTTTCTCAAACAAATGAATTTCTAATATTGTATGTGGTTTTCATTTGATAAAGTCCATTTATTCCAAAATCAAATGCTAAAAGCAAACAAAATCTTTTGAAGGACATTCAAATGTTTTGAAAATATTCTGTGAATTTTTGTATGAATTTTCCTATTCCTTTTTCATTGACAATTGTATTCATCTATGGGCAGCTTAAGACAAAGATATAATGCTTTTGGTGTCCTTAATGTATCTTTAACTCCTTCGCGGATACATGCAGCCTCTCAGCAGGTGGACCTTGAAACCAAGAGGCCGCGTATATGTGAACCAAAATGTAAACAAACCCAGCACAGCCAGGGTTGTGAACCTTAAAAATTAATTTCCTCACAACACCTATAGCAAAAGATGTTAGTTAGAGCTTGTTCTAAAATGCTTTTATTGCTTGTTGATGAGTCACTATTAGAGATAAGCTTGGAGTTTGGTTCAAGGTTGAGTTTGTGATGAACCCTCCCTGCTCGTAAATCATGGACAGGACAAACTAATGTGGACGATCACCACCATAGCAACCAACTACCTGACCTTACAAATGCACCTCTGTAAGAATGGTCAAACACTCCCAAGGACACACTCTTAAACCTTGTGGACAGCCTTCCCAAAAGAGTTGAAGCTGTTATAGCTGCAAAGGGTGGGCCAACTCAATATTTAACCCTATGGACTAAGACTGGGATGCCATTAATGTTCAAGTGCATGTACAGGCAGGCTTCCCAATACTTTTGGCAGTATAGTGTATATGTAGCTGCACCAAGAAACTAGGACCAGACCATATACTGTTATGGCCAAAAATATTGGCACCCCTGCATTTCTGTCTGATAATGCACCACTTCACCCAGCAAATTGTTGCAATTGCAAATGTTTAGACATTCTAATGTTTATATCTTTTGTTTGTATTGGTATGACACAAAAAAGTGGAGAATTGAAAAGCGTGCGGGACATTCAATGGTATCAATTCCTTCATCCTCCAGGAACTGCTTGCATACTTTCGCCACATGAGGTCGGGCATTGTCGTGCACCAGGAGGAACTTAGGGTCCTCTACACCAGCGTAGGGTCTGACAATGGGTCCAAGGATTTCATCCCGATACCTAATGGCAGTCAGGGTGCCATTCTCTAGCCTGTAAAGGTCTGTGCGTCCCTCCATGGATATTCCTCCCCAGACCATCACTCACCCACCACCAAAATAGTCATTCTGAACGATTTTACAGGCAGCATAACATTCTCCACGGCTTCTCCAGACAATTTCACGTCTGTCACATGTGTTCAGGGTGAACCTGCTCTCATCTGTGAAAAGCAATTCTGGTGTTCAATGGAAAATGCCAATCGAGCTCTATAGTGCACAGGGCCCACTAGAGGATGTCAGGCACTCAGGCTGCCCTCATGAAGTCTGTTTCTGATTGTATAGTCAGAGACATTCACACCAGTGGCCTGCTGGAGGTCATTTTGTAGGGCTCTGGCAGTGCTCATCCTGTTCTACCTTGCACAAAGGAGCAGATACCGATCTTGCTGATGGGTCAAGGACCTTCTACAGCCCTGTACAGTTCTCCTAGAGTAACTGCTTGTCTCCTGGAATCTTCTCCATGCTCTTGAGACTGTGCTGGGAGACACAGTAAACCTTCTGACAATGGCACATATTGATGTGCTATCCTGGAGGAGTAGAACTGCCTGTGCAACCTCTATGGGGTCCAGGTATTGCCTCATGCTACCAGCAGTGACACTGACCCCAACCAAATGCAAAACTAGATAAAAACAGTCAGAAAAGATGAGTAGGGGAATAAAATGTCAGTGGCCTCCACCTGTAAAACCATTTCATGTTTTGGGGGTCGTCTCATTGTTGCCCTTCTAGTGCACCTGTTGTTAATTTCATTAACAAGCAGCTGAAACTGATCAACAACCCCCTCTGCTACTTAACTGACCAGATCAATATCCCAGGAGGTTAATTGACTTGATGCTATGCTCTGATTAAAAAGTGTTCCTTTAACTTTTTTGAGCAGCGTGGTTTTAAAAATAATTCTAATCAAATATGTATTCTAAAAAATTACCTTCTATTGCTGTCAGCATCCTCAAATATCCAAATTCCTACTCTGCTGCTTTGACCTCACTTCCTGTTAGAGGATAGCTATATTTGTTCTACATGGTCCCACTATATATGAGATTGTAGCCACCCTATCTTGCTCACTCCTGAGATGGAATATGGATTATGGGATTTGTAGTGTGCATAAAGCAGCACACATGTGCACAAGTGCAGTGTTGCCATGCAGCTGCTGGTGTGAGTTCACACTGGCAAAGACAAGCATGTGCTGTAATCTTTTCATAAGACATTTGTACATGCTATATTTCACACTGCGCATTTACCTGGTTTTGCTTTTCATTTAATTGTGTTTAGTAAAAATAACATTCTGTGTATCCAGGGGCTGAGACAAAAAGTGTCTAAACGCACATAAAAGCAAGAGCCCCATGGACTTTGTATGCTGCATCACAAGACTTTGTTAGAGAAGGGAGATTGAGCAGGACGTGAGAGGGAAGAGGGCTGGAGAGCAGATGGGAGAAAGAGAGAGCTGTGTGGGCCTCCGGAGTACCAGACCAGGCAGTAAAGGGAGAAAGGAGAGGAGCTAGGAGGGATTGCTGACCACCAGCATTGCCAGCCTAGAAAGGAGGCATCCTGTTGGCAGGCAACACAGAGTACTGGGACCGGACCAAGCACTGCAGTAGGGATCAGAGCTTTTTTCCTTGTATTAATTCTTTGAGGGACTGCCATTTTCATCTCTTCCCACTTAAAAAGTCTGGATAGTTGTAGCACACCAACTGAGAAGAATCCTCACTACATTTAATGGGACACTGAGTACCCTATTAAAAGAGTTCCTTTCTATTTCAGATTTAAACCTTGCCATCAGATACTGAGGGCCCAAAGTGAGCTAGTTCCACTTTTGATAGTTTCCTTGCTCACTGGGGACTATAAGCACCTCAGGTTTGAGGGTTTGAGGTTTTGGATTAACTTCTGAATAGAAGGCCTGCCAACATTGAGATTTTGCTGTATGTGTTGTTTTCTTTCCTTAGAGTTACTATGAGTGGTAATTGCCATTACGTACTCATATACTACTTTTTGCTGTTTGACTGAGCTTACATCCAATTTTAATATAAACATCATATCAGTTCACTTCAATCTGTGTGTCTATTTTCTGGTGATAATTTGCTCTGGTCAGAAGAAAACTGTGGTGTCAGCAGGTGTTGCGATTTCAGAGAGGGGTTTAAAGGGACAGGAAGCCCAAAAATAATTCAACGACTCCTAAGGGGGTAGTGCCACACAAGTAAATGCAAGTACAGTGGGGATCGAAAGTTTGGGCACCCTAGCTAAAAATTTGTATTAATGTGCATAAAGAAGCCAAGGAAAGATGGAAAAACCTCCAAAAGGCATCAAATTACAGATTAGACATTCTTATAATATGTCAACAAAAGTTAGATTTAATTTCCATCATTTACACTTTCAAAATAACAGAAAACGAAAAAATGACGTCTGCAAAAGTTTGGGCACCCTGCAGAATTTATAGCATGCACTGCCCCCTTTGCAAAGCTGAGACCTGCCAGTGTCATGGATTGTTCTCAATCATCGTCTGGGAAGACCAGGTGATGTCAATCTCAAAGGTTTTAAATGCCCAGTCTCATCTGACCTTGCCCCAACAATCAGCACTATGGGTTCTTCTAAGCAGTTGTCTAGAAAACTGAAAATGAAAATAGTTGACGCTCACAAAGCTGGAGAAGGCTATAAGAAGATAGCAAAGCGTTTTCAGATGTCAATATCCTCTGTTCGGAATGTAATTAAGAAATGGCAGTCATCAGGAACAGTGGAAGTTAAAGCAAGATCTGGAAGACCAAGAAAAATATCAGACAGAACAGCTCACAGGATTGTCAGAAAAACAATTCAAAACCCACGTTTGACTGCACGATCCCTCCAGAAAGATCTGGCAGACACTGGAGTTGTGGTACACTATTCCACTATAAAGAGATACTTGTACAAATATGGTCTTCATGGAAGAGTCATCAGAAGAAAACCTCTTCTACGTCCTCACCACAAAAATCATCGTTTGACCTTTGCAAATGAACATATAGACAAGCCTGATGCATTTTGGAAACAAGTTCTGCAGACCGATGAGGTTAAAATTGAACTTTTTGGCAGGAATGAGCAAAGGTACGTTTGGAGAAGAAGGGGCACAGAATTTAATGAAAAGAACCTCTGTCCAACTGTTAAGCATGGGGTTGGATCAATCATGCTTTGGGGTTGTGTTGCAGCCAGTGGCACAGGGAACATCTCACGAGTAGAAGGAAAAATGGATTCAATAAAATTTCAGCAAATTTTGGATGGTAACTTGATGCCATCTGTGAAAAAGCTGAAGTTAAAGAAAGGATGGCTTCTACGAATGGATAATGATCCTAAACACACCTCGAAATCCACGAGGGATTACATCAAGACGCGTAAACTGAAGGTTTTGCCATGGCCTTCACAATCTCCTGACCTCTACATAATTGAAAATCTATGGATAGACCTTAAAAGAGCAGTGCGTGACAGACAGCCCAGAAATCTCAAAGAACTGGAAGACTTTTGTAAGGAAGAATGGGCAAAGATACCTCAAACAAGAATTGAAAGACTCTTGGCTGGCTACAAAAAGCGTTTACAAACTGTGATACTTGCCAAAGGGGGCAGTACAAGATATTAACTCTGCAGGGTGCCCAAACTTTTGCAGATGCTATTTTTTTGTTTTCTGTTATTTTGAAAGTGTAAATGATGGAAATAAAATCTAACTTTTGTTGACATATTATAAGAATGTCTAATCTGTAATTTGATGCCTTTTGGAGATTTTTCCATCTTTCCTTGGCTTCTTTATGCACATTAATACAAATTTTTAGCTGGGGTACCCAAACTTTCGATCCCCACTGTACATGTAAACACTGGAAAACTAGATCTGGGAAGTATAACATTTGTTTACTACCCAAATATTTAATCTTGCATGTAAACAAACCAAACGCAGGAGGCTAGTGTGAATATAGCCTTACATTGTCATGTTCTTCCTTAACCACTTAATCCAGAGGATTTACCCCCCTTCCTGACCAGGCCATTTTTTGCAATACAACACTGCGTTACTCTAACTGACAATTGTGCAGTCATGCAATACTGCACCCAAATAAAATTAATGTCCTTTTTTTCCTACAAATGGAGCTTTCTTTTAGTGATATTTGATCACCTCTGCGGTTTAAATTTTTTGCGCTATAAACAGAAAAGACCAACAATTTAAGAAAAAAACAATATTTTTGACTTTTTGCTATTAAACATGTCCAGTAAAAAAAATAAAAAATCTAATTTCATCATAAATTTAGGCCAAAATGTATTCTGCTGCATGTCTTTGCTAAAAAAAATCCCAATACGTGTAAATTAATTGGTTTACGTGAACGTTATAGCATTTACAAATGGCGGTATATATACTGGAATTTCTTTTTTTATATACTAGTAATGGCGGTGATCAGCAACTTATAGCGGGACTGCAGTGGGCATTCTAACACTGGGGGGGGGGCTGACTAACTGTCACTGACATCCCCAGTGACACTAATACACTGACACTGTACTAATGGCACTAGGCAGAAAGGGGTTAACATCTGGGGCAATCAAAGGGCTAACTGTGTGCTGTGTGTGCTTTACTGTGTAAGCACATTGCTTTGTATTGCTCTGCTATGTAGAGCAATACAAATCAGTGTGCAGAAGCTGACAGGTGAGAGATTTGTATTGTTTACATACAGGCCTCTCCTCTGTCAGTGATACTCGGTGATCGTGGGGAATCACCATCCGGGACCCGGTGATCAACAGCTGAGGCCACCGATGGCTGCGCGGGTAGGGCATGAGGGCGCCCCCTCCCCAGAAATGCAAAATCACGTGTATCTATATGTGATTTTGCAATCCCTGCCACCATGTAGCAGTATTTCTGCTATAGGGTGGCAGGCAAGTGGTTAAATAGCAGAATACGATAGCAAGTCTACCTTTTACAGCATGTTTCCCCACCATACTATCACAGTGTGAAGCCAGTTGACAGTCTTTAAGTATTCCACATCAAGATAAATTCGGAGCTGGAAGATGAAAGGAATTCTCTTTTGACATTTTATTCTATTTAATATGCTCTGGTATTAAGCAGCAACAGAAAAACTGCCGAATCGGGCAACAAAACAAAGCAGCTCTTTTTACTATAAGAAGAATGTCTTTATTTCCCTGTTTCCAATTTACGTGAGTCTGTAAAATAATGGCAAATACTGAGAAATGGAAAATACAAGACAAAAAGTATGAAAAATAAGTCTGCAACTCATAGAAACTCGTTATTAGATTTGGAAATACTTCCCATCCAAGTCATTTGTTTTTATTTATTATTATGAAATTACACAAGAATAGCCTGTTGCAAATTAATAATAGACAAAGCAATCCTATGAAATCTAGTATATAAAACGTTTATTAAAATAAATAAATTAAATACATACATATATATATATATATATATATATATATATATATATATATATACACATACACACACCCACCCACACACTATACACATACTGCGTGTCTATTAAAGGATCACTATTCTGTGAAAGCCATTGCAGCATTGCAATTAACCACTTGCCTACCAGGCACTTTTATGTCTTCATTCACACCTATGCAGATTCCACAGCCTGCCAGTGTATTTGTATTTTCAGGTATGGTATATTTAGGGCAGCCCATTAATTTAAAAGGTCTGCCCTGAGCATGACTATCACACAAAAGAAGTGCGAGAAGTAGCACCACACCAAAACACAGGATACTTTAGTAGGGTGCATTAAGAGTTAAAGGTCCAACTGTAGACCTGCAAAAAAGGGTGTTTAAATAATACATAATAGCATTCCAGCCAGTCCACCCTTATTCGCTCAAGTATTAGGTGCTAGTCCAGCTCCTGACTAAAGAAGTCATAAGGAAATAGGTGGATAACTGTATTCAGAATGCATTTATCTATCTGTTTTCTTATTGTAAAAAGGTTTGGTGCAATGTGAACACACACAATTTTGCTTTCATTCCACAAGTGTGAATTGAGCCTAATGCTAGCCATACACTAGTCGAAAAATCATTCAAATGGGTTTTCGATAAATGAACACATGGTCGTGAGAGCAAACAACATTGCCATCATGTAATGACCAAATTTTTAATGATAAATCATTCAATGGACATAAATGAATCAGTGTTTCATCCATTTTTTGCTTCTGGGTCACATATATGCAGTACCAACAGTTCAATTTTTAATGGGTGAGAAACACATTAACCTTTCACTTTATCAGTTCAGCTGAAGTTTTTCAAACGTCTCTTTTGATTTTTTTGGCTCAAAAATGTCACTATCGATTTTTGATTTTTGCCCATTAACCGTACAAAGCAAATGACAGATTTTGTAACAATTTTTTCATCTAGTGAATGGCCACCGTAAAACTGAAGTACTAACTTTTAATGCAACCCAGAACTTTTTATTAAAGGACAGGTGGCATTGAAGGCTTATTTTGGCCAAACTTATTCACAAGACCAAATTACTCTTGATTCCCTGAAACAAGTATATTTATAGATTGCCTCCATGGTCAAATCAGCACAGCACTGAATACTATAGTAGATGTATAAATCATAGAAGTTTATTTTCTCTTTTACCAATACATGACAGTTTAAACCTAAGCAGCCTGCAATCAGTCAAAGCAGCCTACAAGCAGTTTTAAATATTCCAGCCGCAAAATTCCAGAGTTGCCAGACCAGATTTATGATTTCTCATATCATATCATATTGTCATATTTACTTAGGCACAACTTAAAGTGTAGAGTACAGTACCTTAGAGAAAGTAATCAGTGATTTTTTTTTATTTTTTCTGAAATGATGAAATGCAAAATTTTGCTTGGGTGTTAAGATTAAAGGATAAATTTACCTGTTGCTAAAAAATAATAAATGCACATTTTTTGCAAGAAAAAATGTGCATTTATTATTTTTTGTTGCAGGAGCTTGTAAACCATTACATCAGTGATCAGCAGATCGCTGGGGCCATGCAGGTCTCCTGCAGACCTATCAGCATATCTGCTTACCATACGGGATGTATGAGCAAGCAGATAAACTGACAGGAAAAATCAATGAACCACGTTACACCTCAGCGCTGTGGTAGTTCATTAAGAAGTAATTGTAGTTTCTCATTCACAAAGGACTGTGAAAGAGTGACATGGTCGGGTGGGTGGGGCCCGCACATTTTTTTTCAATTTTGACAGCTAGCTGGAAGGAGAAGATCCTCCACCAGCTGTCAAAGTGGGGGAGCAGGGGAGCCTGCCTATTCAGAACATGTTACAAGATAAACTTTTCCTTCAACTGTTGATGCTCCTGAGATGTATTAGCAGCCTTTAAAATCAATGTATATTTCTATCATCATCTTTCAGATATAAATGTAATAAATATCACCAGTGCTATATTTGCTATTACTGTATGGGGTTGATTTACTAAAACTGAAGAATGAAAAATCTGGTGCAGCTGTGCATTGTAATTTTATCTTCAATTTGTTTTATTTAACCCCTGGGGGGTCATTTACTAATGCTGGAGAGTGCAAAATCGGGTGCAGATCTGCATAGAAACCAATCAGTTTCCAGGTTTTATTGTCAAAGCTTAACTGAACAATCTGAAGTTAGAAGCTGATTGACTACTATGCAAAACTGCTCCAGGTTCTGAGTGTTCCATTTTTAGTAAATACACCCCCCTGTCATCTCTGGATCACTGTACCTACAAAATGTACACCAGCATGCATGCATTTTGTGCACACAGACTGCAGTGAATGGCTGCTTAATGTAAAAAATATGTATAATTTGTAGAGATGTGTGTATGTATGTATATATATATGAAGTAATAAGAAATAAGATTGGTTTCAAAATTATAGATTTTAATTGTTTATTTCTATCAATTTACAAAATGCAAAGTGAGTGAACAGAAGAAAAATCTAAATCAAACCAATATTTGGTGTGAGCACACTTTGGCTTCAAACACGCATCAATTCTTACACTTGCACACTTTGTACACTTAAACAAAGGCAGGGATTTTGAAGGATTGGAGTCAGGCGTGATTAACTAATTATACCGAGCAGGTGCTAATGATTATCAATTTCATATGTGGGTTGAAACAGTCATTAACTGAGACAGAAACAGCTGTTTAGGAGGCTTAAAACTGGCTGAGGAACAGACAAACTCTGCTACTAAGGTGAGGTTTTTCAAGGCAGTTTCATGTAACAAGTCATACACCATTGCAAGGCTGAACACAGCAACAAGACATAAGGTAGTCATACTGCATTGGCAAGGTCTCTCGCAGGCAAAGATTTCAAAGCAGGCTGGGGTTTCAGGATTTGCTATTCATGCTCTTTTGAAGAAGCACAAAGAAACAGACAACAGTGAGGATCATAGACTCAGTGGTCGGCCAAGGAAAATGAATGCAGCAGATAAATGTTTACTTTCTTTCAACATTGGAAGATCTTCAGCAGTGCCATCGGCACAGAACTGGTAGAAACCATTGAAACCCATGTACACTCATCTACTATCTGGAGAAGTCTGGCAAGAAGTGGTCTTCATGGAAGAATTGTGGCCAAAAAAATATACCTCGGATGTGGAAACAGGGCTAGTGACTCAATTATGCATGAAAACATAGAAACTGGGGTGCAGAAAAATGGCAGCAGGTTCTTTGGACTTATGAGTCAAAATTGTAAATATTTGGCTATAGCAGAAGGCAGTTTGTTCACCAAAGGGCTGGAGAGCAGTACAATAATTAGTGCCTGCAGGCAACAGTGAAGCATTGTGGAGGTTCCTTGCAAGATTAGGGCTGCATTTCTGCAAATGGAGTTGCAGATTTGGTCATTATCAATGATGTCCTAAATGCTGAGAAATACAGGCAGATATTTATCCATCATGCCATGCCATCAGGGAGGCATGTGATTGGCCCCAAATTTATTCTGCAGCAAGAAAACAACACCAAACATACAGCCAATGTTATTAAGACAGAAGGATTTGAGGCAGCCTACATCTACAGAAGATCTGCGGTTAGTTCTCCAACCTGCCTGCTGAGTTCTTTCAAAAACTTTGTGCAAGTGTACCTAGAATAACTGATGCTGTTTTGAAGGCAAAGAGTGATTACACCAAATATTGATATTTTTGGAATTATCTTCTGTTCATTTAATTTCCGATTTGGTAATTGCTAAAAATAAACTAGTAACACATCTATTCCTGAAGGGTTTCTTAATTTACACAATTTTTCCTAAGTGATTGGAAACGGAAGTTGCCCACCTCCCCTCCCCCTGCAGTCTTCTGGGACAGGTCCATTTGCAGGACCATGCACAATGCGCAGTGCTGCTTTTGAAGCGCAGTGGGCACCCGGCTGTGAAGCCACAAGCTGTCACAGCCGCGTGCCCACATTAAAGATGCCGGCGCCAAGGAGAGAGGACAACTGGTGAACCCAGCTATGGGGAGCACACCACTGGATCAAGGGGGAGGTGACTGACTGTTTTTTAAAAGTCAGCAGCTACAGTTTTTGTAGCTGCCGACTTTTATTTTTTTCACCAGAGACTGGAGCTCTGCACTTTAAGGTTACTTCTCAGTCCACAGTGATGAATTGTGTGCCCTAAATATATTTAGATCTACATATTTACTTTAATGCTGGGTAATTGCCACTCATTATTGTAAGTAGTCCTCTATAGCAAAAATGTCTTGGACACACCTTTCTAAGAAGATTGAGGAAATATAACTTAATTTATATTTTTTACTAATTTATTTATTTTTTTTGTAATAGTATCCATTTTACTAGAGGCATATATCATAAATCTCCTTCATATTTCCCCTTAGTCTGCCAACTTTATGCTTCAGAGCACGACCTCTAGGTGAATATGATTTGCTTCTGCACTTTACTTAATCCTTTAATGTATTGGAATGTTCTTTCTACTTTGTGATATACAATAAGGTCATATGCTTCTCACTGATAAGACAAAATGTATGGCTCTTTGGAAACAGCCTGAAGCATATATGAAGTGTCTGAAATGGGCTATGTTTTCATGAGACAGAACAAATGCACTAATATAATAAGAGACTGAATAGAGAAGCTTAAAGATTAAATGCATATACAATTTTGAAAATCCACATATCAATCTCCTAAAATGACATGCATACATTTATTATACATTATAAACCACATTTCGATTAACCTGCTGAAATTGTACATGCTATAAATCTGAAACATATGATTTTTATTTTGCTAATTTCTCAAAGTTTGTACCTTTTTAACTTTATTGTTCATCAAGGCAGCAAGGGCTGCTAGTAAAGATTCCAAATAGTACTTTTCTTTGTGTGTTAAAATATCTGAATACAACTCTATAGGACCCGAGGTACTTGCCCTTTCTGCACTGCTGGTAATTTAATATCCAATGTATTTAATTTTACTGTTTTTCACACAAGTTTCCAATAAGTATTACAAAAATATTTCACTTATGTCTATGCATAACTTTGACATATACGCAAGCATAGTATGATCCAGTGATTTGGAGAAGAATCAAGTTGGACTATAACCTATCAAACTATTTTATAAGTCATAACTATTATAATTGTTAGTAGTCAGCATGGAATCATGAAATACTGACGTTGTCAAACAAATCTACTTACTTTGTATGAGAAAGTACGTAAAAACTTAGAAGGAGTTGCTGTTTAATTAAATGAATAGAAAACAGACTAAAAAAGCATATTCTGAAAGTAGTGATTATTGGTCCATACTCTGAATAGTTTAAAGTTATTAGTGGTGCACCCCACAGTTTAGTGTATGGACCCTTACTTTTAACCTATTTATAAATCATATAATGTTTGGAATTAAAAGAGCCATTTCTATGTTTGCAGAGAACACCAAGCTATATAGTGGAAAAAAGTCCTTACAAGGTGTCTCCAACTTACAAGTACAAGCAGGCCTGAATGCACTGTTTGACTGGGCAACTTCACAGCAATTTTGTACCTTTAGCCCTCATGCACACTTGATGTTTTTACAGCGGCTGTTTTTGGCTTGAGGCATTTTTTTTTCTACAGCTAGTAAACCCCCCAGCATGTTATCCTATGTGTCCATGCACACATAGACTGTAATCAACATTTTTTGGGTGGGACTTTTTTTGCTGGAAAAAAAACAGGACTAGAGGGTTTCTAGAGGAGTTTTTTTAGCTGTAAAAACTCTCTAACACTGAAAATCAAGGCAAAGTGCGGTAAAACGCTGCAAACCGGCATTTTTGGACCTTTTTTTGATCAGAAAAATTTATTTTTTTGGTTAAAACATGCTAACCGCAAACGTGGAAAAAAACTGCTAATCGCGGCAGAACGCCGCTAAATGCTAATGCAAAATGCTAAAAAAACTGAAAAACTCATGTTTTTAACGTGACTTTACACAGCTAACGTTACTAGCGTTATCAAAACGTCCAGTGTGCATGAGGGCTAAATCTCTTTTTGGACCAGAGCATTTTTTAAATATCCTGTTTTTCCAGCCATAACTTTGTCATTAGGGATGACAGCAAAGTAATACATACAGTACATTGTTTCTGGGAGTGCTAACTTAGGCATCAAATTTCGATTTAGGTTTAGTCATAATTTTTTTTTTTTGTTTAAAATTATTTTATTTTAAAAATACAGACCATAGATTGACATTACAGCTTCAAATAGTATATAAAACAGAAACAAGGCACCACTGAAATGTACATCACAGAAAGTACAATCATATAGAGTAAAGAAGAAGAGAGGAAAAGAGAGAGAGAGAGAAAAGTACCTAAGTACATGAGTAATATGAGCAGAAATTTGCTAGCACTTCTGCCTGGCAGTACTAGGGTTGCTGGTTCAAATCCCAACCATAGCACCACCTGCCTGGAGTTTGCATGTTCTCCCTGTGCCTGCGTGGGTTTCCTCTGGGTACTCCGGTTTCCTTCGACACTCCAAACACATGCTGGTAGGTTAATTGGCTCCTGTCTAAATTGGCCCTAGTATGTGTATGTATGAATGGGAGTTAGGGACCTTAGATTGTACGCCCCTTGAGGGTTAGGGACTGATGTGAATGTACAATATATATGTAAAAGCACTGTGTAAATTGATGGTGCTATATACATACCTGAAATAAATAAATGTACGTAGAGTTATACAACTAACAACAGAGTAACTCTATCAATCCAAACATAAGTTTTCCCTAATCGTGTAGTAAATGTCTATGAGTTTTCCAAAATTCCCATTTTCTATCAAATAAGTGCATCTTGTCGAGTAAAGTGTAATGAATTCTTTCCATGTGCATCACAATTTCAACCCTATGCAGAACAGAGGCCAATGGTACTATGGGAGATTTCCAATGTAGGGCAATAGCCCACAGGGTGGATATACAAATGGTGTGGATCAGCCTCATAATCTCAGCCTGAACTCCCGAGATATGAGCTCCCAGTAGGCTGGACTGCACAGTCAGATGCACAGGAACACCTGCCAGCGCAGAAGCTACCTCCGAGATCTTACGCCATACCAAGGAAAGGCTCGGGCAGGCCCAAAATGTATGCACCAGAGTACCGGCGAGGACCGATGAAGTAAAACAAGGATGTTTATTACGCCAAATAAATTTGTTAATGGACCGTTGAAAGCGATCTAGGAATGTTTTTGAGACAGGGAGTGGGAGTAATTTAGGCAAGATATTAATTTTAACTGCCGTGACTCTGCCCAAGAGTGAGATAGGGTATCCATGCCAGATATTCAATAGTGTAGAGAGGCGTGACACACATGGTGGATAATTAGTAGAGATGAGCGAATTATTCAAAAATTCGATTCGGCTGATTCGCCGAATTTGCGGAATAAATTCGATTTGATGCGAATTTATTCGCTGCGAATTTAACTTATTAAAAGGGTTTCTAGGCTTCAGAGAGCCTTTATATTAGTGCAGAACACTGTACCTTTAATTTAAATGCCCTTGGAGTCTGCTGGGGAAGAGAAATAATACTGTCAGTCAGTATGACATGCAGATGAGTGCCGTCGATCTTAGAATCACCGCACACTTCACTCATTTGGGCAGTCACGGGCCAAAACCAGAGTGTGGAGCCACAGTGTGGCGGTGGAGGCAGCAGCAATGGGAGGCCATACAGCACCCTATGACAAAATGGAACCCACCAGCAGTGTGAGGAGACCTGAAAGTGGCACATGGCAGAGTGTGGCGATGGAGACAGCAGCAATGGGAGGCCGTACAGGGACCCATGACACACTCTGGACCTGGCAGCAGCATGAGGAGGCGGTACAGGGGCCCATGGCAGAGTGGCGAAGCGTAAGCAGCTTAAATTGAAGGCCATACAGAGGCCTATGTTAAAAAGTCCCCCCAGCAGCAGTGTGGGGAGATGGCTATCAAGAGTCCAATGGCAGAGTGGCGGAGCAGAAGCAGCTTCAATTGAAGAAGAAGAGGATGAGGATGAAGAAGAAGAAGAAGAGGATGAGGATGAAGAAGATGAGGATGAAGAAGAAGAAGAAGAGGATGAGGATGAGGAAGAAGAAGAAGAGGATGAGGATGAAGAAGAGGATGAGGATGAAGAAGATGAGGATGAAGAAGAAGAAGAGGATGAGGATGAAGAAGAAGAAGAAGAAGAGGATGAGGATGAGGAAGAAGAAGAAGAAGAAGAGGATGAGGATGAAGAAGAAGAAGAGGATGAGGAAGAAGAAGAAGAAGAAGAAGAAGAAGATGAGGAAGAAGAAGAAGAAGAAGAAGAAGAAGAAGAGGATGAGGAAGAAGAAGAAGAAGAAGAAGAAGATGAGGAAGAAGAAGAAGAAGAAGAAGAAGAGGATGAGGATGAAGAAGAAGAAGAAGAGGATGAAGAAGAAGAAGATGAGGATGAAGAAGAAGAAGAAGAGGATGAGGATGAAGAAGAAGAAGAAGAGGATGAGGATGAGGAAGAAGAAGAAGGAGAGGATGAGGATGATGATGAAGAAGAAGAAGAAGAAGAAGAAGAAGAAGAAGAAGAGGATGAGGATGAGGAAGAAGAAGAAGAAGAGGATGAGGATGAAGAAGAAGATGAGGATGATGAAGAAGAAGAAAAAGAAGAAGAGGATGAGGATGAAGAAGAAGAAGAGGATGAGGATGAGGATGATGAAGAAGAAGAAGAAGAGGATGAGGATGAGGAAGAAGAAGAAGAAGAGGATGAGGATGAAGAAGAGGATGAGGATGAAGAAGAAGAAGAAGATGATGAGGATGAAGAAGAAGAAGAAGAGGATGAGGATGAAGAAGAAGAAGAAGAAGAAGAAGAGGATGAGGATGAAGAAGAAGAAGAAGAAGAAGAGGATGAGGATGAGTATGAAGAAAAAGAAGAAGAGGATGAGGATGAGGATGAAGAAGAAGAAGAGGATGAGGATGAAGAAGAAGAAGAAGAGGATGAGGAAGAAGAAGAAGAAGAAGAAGAAGAAGAGGATGAGGATGAGGAGGAAGAAGAAGAAGAAGAAGAAGAAGAAGAAGAGGATGAGGATGAAGAAGAAGAAGAGGATGAGGATGAAGAAGAGGATGAGGATGATGAAGAAGAAGAGGATGATGGTGAAGAAGAAGAAGAAGAAGAAGAAGAGGAAGAGGATGAGGATGATGAAGAAGAAGAAGAAGAAGAAGAAGAGGAGGATGAAGAAGAAGAAGAAGAGGATGAGGATGAAGAAGAGGATGAGGATGAAGAAGAAGAAGAGGAAGAGGATGAGGATGATGAAGAAGAAGAAGAGGATGAGGATGAAGAAGAAGAAGAAGAAGAAGAGGATGAGGATGAAGAAGAAGAAGAAGAAGAAGAAGAAGAAGTAGGATGAAAATAAGAAGAATTCCAGTACAGCAAAAAGTGTATCTGCAGAGAGCTCCGCTATTTCTGACAGTTCTCTGACAGTTCCTTCACATTTACAGCGGTTGAAACATTGTATCTATTTGTTTCCGAATAAAAACATCTGTATCCTAAATGGAAACAAATAGATACAATGTTTCAACCGCTGTAAATGAACTGTCAGAACTGTCAGAAATAGCGGAGCTCTCTGCAGTGACACTTTTGCCGGCTGATCGGGAAAAATTCGAGGATGAGGAAGAAGAAGAAGAAGAAGAAGAAGAAGAGGATGAGGATGAAGAAGAAGAAGAAGAGGATGAGGATGAAGAAGAAGAAGAAGAAGAAGAGGAAGAAGAGGATGAGGATGAAGAAGAAGAAGAAGAAGAGGATGAGGATGAGGAGGAAGAAGAAGAAGAAGAAGAGGATGAGGATGAGGATGAAGAAGAAGAAGAAGAAGAAGAGGATGAGGATGAAGAAGAGGATAAGGATGATGAAGAAGAAGAGGATGATGGAGAAGAAGAAGAAGAAGAAGAAGAAGAAGAAGAGGAAGAGGATGAGGATGATGATGAAGAAGAGGAGGATGAGGATGAAGAAGAAGAAGAAGAGGATGAGGATGATGAAGAAGAGGATGAGGATGAAGAAGAAGAGGATGAGGATGAAGAAGAAGAGAATGAGGATGAAGAAAAGGATGAGGATGAAGAAGAAGAAGAAGAAGAAGAGGAAGAGGATGAGGATGAAGAAGAAGAAGAGGATGAGGATGAAGAAGAAGAAGAAGAAGAGGATGAGGATGAAGAAGAAGAAGAAGAAGAAGAAGAAGAAGAAGTATGATGAAAATAAGAAGAATTCCAGTACAGCAAAAAGTGTATCTGCAGAGAGCTCCGCTATTTCTGACAGTTCTCTGACAGTTCCTTCACATTTACAGCGGTTGAAACATTGTATCTATTTGTTTCCGAATAAAAACATCTGTATCCTAAATGGAAACAAATAGATACAATGTTTCAACCGCTGTAAATGAACTGTCAGAACTGTCAGAAATAGCGGAGCTCTCTGCAGTGACACTTTTGCCGGCTGATCGGGAAAAATTCGAGGATGAGGAAGAAGAAGAAGAAGAAGAAGAGGATGAGGATGAAGAAGAAGAAGAAGAGGATGAGGATGAAGAAGAAGAAGAAGAAGAAGAGGAAGAAGAGGATGAGGATGAAGAAGAAGAAGAAGAAGAGGATGAGGATGAGGAGGAAGAAGAAGAAGAAGAAGAGGATGAGGATGAGGATGAAGAAGAAGAAGAAGAAGAAGAAGAAGAGGATGAGGATGAAGAAGAGGATAAGGATGATGAAGAAGAAGAGGATGATGGAGAAGAAGAAGAAGAAGAAGAAGAAGAAGAAGAAGAAGAAGAGGAAGAGGATGAGGATGATGATGAAGAAGAGGAGGATGAGGATGAAGAAGAAGAAGAAGAGGATGAGGATGATGAAGAAGAGGATGAGGATGAAGAAGAAGAGGATGAGGATGAAGAAGAAGAGAATGAGGATGAAGAAAAGGATGAGGATGAAGAAGAAGAAGAAGAAGAAGAGGAAGAGGATGAGGATGAAGAAGAAGAAGAGGATGAGGATGAAGAAGAAGAAGAAGAAGAGGATGAGGATGAAGAAGAAGAAGAAGAAGAAGAAGAAGAAGAAGAAGTAGGATGAAAATAAGAAGAATTCCAGTACAGCAAAAAGTGTATCTGCAGAGAGCTCCGCTATTTCTGACAGTTCTCTGACAGTTCCTTCACATTTACAGCGGTTGAAACATTGTATCTATTTGTTTCCGAATAAAAACATCTGTATCCTAAATGGAAACAAATAGATACAATGTTTCAACCGCTGTAAATGAACTGTCAGAGAACTGTCAGAAATAGCGGAGCTCTCTGCAGGGACACTTTTTGCCGGCTGTAGAAGGGATGAAAATCGGCCGATCGGGGAAAATTTGATTCGTGCATCCGAAGTTTGCTAATTTTCGGATTTGGCGCGAATCGAATTTTTCCTAATATTCAAAACGAATTCCACTTCGCCAAGTTCGATTCGCTCATCTCTAGTTACCATCAATGGTAAAAAAAATCGGCCGATTTTCATCCCGTCTACAGCTGGCAAAACGTGTCCCTGCAGAGAGCTCCGCTATTTCTTTGACAGTTCTCTGACAGTTCCTTGACATTTATAGAGGTTGCAACAATGTATCTATTTGTTTACATTTAGGATACAGATGTTTTTATTCGGAAACAAATAGATACAATGTTGCAACCACTGTAAATGTCAAGGAACTGTCAGAGAACTGTCAAAGAAATAGCGGAGCTCTCTGCAGAGACACTTTTTGCTGGACTGGAATTCCTCTTATTTTCATCCTACTTCTTCTTCTTCTTCATCCTCGTCCTATTCTTCTTCTTCTTCATCCTCATCCTCTTCTTCTTCTTCTTCATCCTCTTCTTCTTCATCCTCATCCTCTTCTTCTTCTTCATCATCCTCATCCTCTTCTTCTTCATCATCCTCTTCTTCTTCTTCATCCTCATCCTATTCTTCTTCATCATCATCCTCTTCTTCTTCTTCTTCTTCTTCTTCTTCTTCTTCTTCTTCTTCTTCATCCTCATCCTCTTCTTCTTCTTCATCCTCATCCTCTTCTTCTTCATCATCATCATCCTCATCCTCTTCTTCTTCATCATCCTCATCCTCTTCTTCTTCTTCATCATCCTCATCCTCTTCTTCTTCTTCTACTTCTTCATCCTCATCCTCTTCTCCTTCTTCATCATCCTCATCCTCTTCTTCTTATTCTTCTTCATCCTCATCCTCTTCTTCTTCTTTTTCTTCTTCTTCTTCCTCATCTTCTTCATCCTCATCCTCTTCTTCTTCTTCATCCTCTTCTCCTTCTTCTTCATCCTCATCCTCTTCTTCTTCTTCATCCTCATCCTCTTCTTCTTCATCATCATCCTCATCCTCTTCTGCTTCTTCATCATCCTCATCTTCTTCTTCATCCTCATCTTCTTCTTCTTCCTCATCCTCATCCTCTTCTTCTTCTTCATCCTCATCCTCTTCTTCTTCATCATCATCCTCATCCTCTTCTTCTTCATCATCCTCATCCTCTTCTTCTTCATCCTCATCCTCTTCTTCTTCTTCTTCATCCTCATCCTCTTCTTCATCCTCATCCTCTTCTTCTTCTCCTTCTTCATCATCCTCATCCTCTTCTTCTTCTTCATCCTTATCCTCTTCTTCATCCTCTTCTTCTTCTTCTTCTTCTTCTTCCTCTTCCTCTTCTTCTTTTTCTTCTTTTTGTCTTCCTCTTGCAGGTCACTGCTCATGCGCAGATTTTTTATCGGTAAAAAATCGGCCGATTTGCCCACTAATTGCCGCGAAAATCGGCCGATCGGCAAAATCGGACGATTTTTTTCCAACTTTACCAAAAAAAAAAAACGGCCAAAATACCAAAAAACGGCCGAACAAATAGCCCACTAACGATCCGAAAATCGGCCGATTTTATTTTCGGCCGAAAAATCGGCAGATTTTCGACCCATCTATAGCCTGCATTACTTTTGATTTTTATCGATTGAGATTACATTTATTTCAGTTAATCTTTCCTTATATATAGGATCCTCCTATATCCTCCTAGATTTTTGTGAACTGGTACCCAAAACTGAGCTGAATATTCCAGATAAGGTGTTTCTAAATCCTTCTATTGGGGCACGGTTATCTCTGTGTCTCTCTTTCTCTCTCTCTCTGACAGCCAGGACTTGATATAAATTACACAGCAGGAGAGGATGTCAAAATGCAGCCATGTCTGAGTACAATTACACTTGCATATAGTCTTCAAGTGTTATTGAGTAAATACAATGTATTGTTTCATTGTATTTACCATTTAATTTATATGTACATCAAAGGTGTGACATTTGATCTGTATATCAGTTAAAGAAACCCTACAAGTAAAAACATTTTTAATAACATGTATTCCTGCTTAACGCTTTATTAACTAATAGTTAATAACTCATAATTAACTTATTTTTTCCTTTGGCTATTATATTTATATTTATTATTTTATTATATTTTTTTTTCTGCTGAATTTTTTCTATGTCTGTTTTTCTAGAAAAAGAAGGTTTAAGTTGTTAATTTCATAGATGAAAACAAAATTTTCGTCAGCACTAGTAATGGGCCTAAAGAAACCTAAAGAATGTTTGACCATAAACTTCGAACACGAACAATTTACTGAGTAGTATCTTACCGTATCTGAGTATGTGGTAAAATACCGCTCAGTTACTAAAAGACCACATGAGATATTATTAAGTCATGCGGTATTTTAGTAGTGAAACATTCATTATTGTTTCAGCTGACAGTGGGATTCCCCGCTAACAGCTGAATGTAAAAAGAATTGTTAGCTTTGCCCGACAATTAAAAAAATCCATACCAGACCCTTATCTGAGCATGCATCCCGTTAGGTCAGGAAAGGGGGGACGAGCGAGCACTCCCCTTCCTGAACCATACCAGGTCACAAGCCCTCAAGAAAAAAAACCCCGCTCTACTCGCGACGCTGGCTCCTGCTGTGCCACGATGACAGTTCTTAAATACTGTCATGATGTTACAAGTGATGTCATCCTGTGCTGTGATTGGTCAGGTGCACTGCTTTGACCAGTCACAATGCACTGTCAGGGTGCAGTGCATTGTGGGGCATAGCGAGCGAAAAGCCCGCCAAATGCCTGTATAGTTCGTTCATGTGTTCAGCGAACAGATGAATGGTCAGTGTTTGAGTTGCCATATTTCCAGTGATGAAAATGAGACGAAAAGTACCTTGCATTTTCGTCAATTGACAAAAACTATGATGAAAATCAACAAACAAAAACTGAACAAAAATGTGAGGGAGGGACGTTTACCCACGTGAACTTCTGGTTTGCTTGGAGCTCCGCCTGTAGAGCCCGTGAGTGCTTCTGCTACTGTGCTTGATTGGCCAGCAAACTCGCCTGACCTGAACCCCATAGAGAATCTATGGGGCATTGCCAAGAGAAAGATGAGAGACATGAGACCGAACAATGCAGAAGAGCTGAAGGCCGCTCTTGAAGCATCCTGGTCTTCCATAACACCTCAGCAGTGCCACAGGCTGATAGCTTCCATGCCACGCCGCATTGAGGCAGTAATTGCTGCAAAAGGGGCCCAAACCAAGTACTGAGTACATATGCATGTTTATACTTTTCAGAGGTCCGATATTGTTCTATGTACAATCCTTGTTTTATTGATTGCATGTAATATTCTAATTCTCTGAGATTGTGGATTTGGGGTTTTCATGAGCTGTAAGCCATAATCATCACAATTATGACAAATCACGGCTTGAACTATCTTGCTCTGCATGTGATGAGTCTATCTCATATATTAGTTTCACCTTTTAAGTTTCATTACTGAAATAAATGAACTTCTGCACGATATTCTAATTTTTCGAGTTTCACCTGTATTTGTTTTTCAGTAAAGTTATTGCAGTGTAGGATATGTTGGTCTGGACCATAAATTAGGCCTGGACAAATCTTCCCTAAACTAGGGTATAGGAACACAGGATCGAAAAAAAAAGCAGACAACTCAGACTTGAGTGTCTTGAATGTTCCCTGCTGCTCTCTATGGTTTCTTACCTCCTGTCATTACATCACCACAAGACACAATGGTGATGTAGTATAACATCCAGAAGCATAACTTTTCAACATACTTGTTGAAGTGTCAGATAATTGCAGTGTCAATATCTCTTGAAATTAAAACAAGATTTAACTACCTGCCCAATGGAAAATGGCAATGGAAAAATTAAAGATCAACCAGGGTCAGGACACAGGGGAGGCAAAAGGGGCATGTCCCCTGGGTGCAGAGTTCTACTTTGGAAGGGGGGGGTGTGTGACAGTAGCTGACAGGAGCGTCGCTAACTCCGGGCGCATGCCCACATCCTCTGCAAGGTTCTCCAGGTCCATGGCACCAAAATCACTGACACTGCAGCAGCTGGCATCTTTCCCTCCTACCTGTCATCATGTCACTTCAGAGCCGAGGGAATCTTCCCTTAGGCTCCTCCACAGCTCTGATGTATCTTATAACAGAACATGGGGAGGATTATTGGAGGAAGGACATTTTCCATCATTGAGCCACTGCAGCTGAGATAAGTGTGGGGGAATAATAAGCTTTGCGCTGGTGGTGGGGTGCAAGAGATGAGAGGATTTGTGATAGAAGGGGGTAGGGGAAATTTGTGCTGGGAAGGGGGATTTGGGGGGAAATAAGAGAATGTGTGCTATAAGGAGTGATTTGGGGGAAGAGATTTATACTGCAGGGTTTTTTTTTTGGGGGGGGAGGGATTTGTAATAGAAAGGGGATTTAGAGGGATGGAAATTTGTGTTAGAAGGAGAATTTGATGTGGGGGAAGAAATTGTGCTGGGAGAGGGGATTGGGAAGGCCGAGGAGGATTTGAACTAGAAGGGTGGATTGAGGGGGTTTAAAAGGGAAGAGGATTTGTACTAGAAGAGGGATCTGGGAGAAGGAGAGGATGTGTGCTGGGAGGGAAGAGCATGCTGGATAGGGAGATTGGTGGGTGGATTTGGGAGTGTTGAAGAGAATTTGTGCTGGAGAGGATTGGGGGGGAAAGATTAATGCTGGAAGGGTGCAAGGAGGAATTGTTCTGGGGAGAAGATTTAGAGGGGAATAGATTTGTATTAGAAGAGGCCTTTTGGGGGGAAGATTTTTGTTGGAAGGGAAAGAGGATTTATCCTGGCAGGGGGTATTGAGATGGAGTAGATTTTTGCTATAAGGATGGGGGGGGGGATTTTTGCTGGGATGGGTAAGTGTGCAGATTAGTGCTAGATTTTTGTGGGGGAGGAGTGGAGATTGTTGCTGATAGGGTAAAATGTGTGTGACAACCCCAGACTCCTGCACCCTTTTAGTTTTGTACTCCTGACCCCCACTGTGCATTACACACTCCCATACCTTGCATTCTGTGCATTACATATTACTAACCACTGCTCTTTGTGTGTAATGTACTTCTTAACCTGGAACTGACTTCAGCACTCTGCGCATTACATATTTCTGACCCTTGAACTGTTTGCATTATAGATCCTGAACCCCTACACTATGTGTATTACACACCCCTGATCCCTACACTCTGCGTTATGTGCTCCTAAACTTTGGACAGCTATCTGTGCACTGCGTATTCGTGATCCTTACACCTTGTCCATTCCACATCCTTGACCCTGGCACTCTGCCTTACAGACTCCTGCACTATATACACTATAATGTACATTACATACTTCTCACCAAAGAATTTATTGTCCAGTGGCTGTCCAGTCACTGGCTGCTAAGCAGTTCCTGACTATTTTAACAAAGTTCTTCTTTAAGGTAGGCTCAGACAAAGTGTTAGCTCTCTGTCTGTTTTCAGTGTGTACAAAAGCATATGTAATGGAAGATTGCGGGAGCACAGCTCAGTGAAGACACAGTGAAGACAGGCATGTAAGAAACTTTAGTGTAAAAAAGATATAGGGGTTGATTTACTAAAACTGGAGAGTACGAAATATGGGGCAGCTGTGTATGGTAGCCCATCAGCTTCTAACTTCAGTTTGTTCAATTGAGCTTTGAGAAAAAAAATGGAAGCTTTTTGGTTTCTATGCATAACCAGATATTGCATGTTCCAGATCCAGTCTCTTCTGCATTAAAAATCCTGCCTATTCACATAGTTTTATTTTTGTACTTAAATTCCACGTTAATATCATGCATATGAAATTAACAGAAAATAAATACAGGTGCAGTAAAGCCAATAGTAATTCTGCTGTAGTTTAGTATATTCCATTTTGTGCAACTTTTTATGTTTCCTTTAGAATGTCAGTGAGGCCAAAAAATGCACAGGATATAGCTGCAAGATCAGCCAATCCTCTCCTTTCCTGGCTAAAGCCTGTACACAAAAATGTACTTCTTTCTTAAAATAACGACTTGCTGCACATGCCAGGGATGGATTTCATTGTGTGTCCATCGCCAAGCCAGAAGCACTGAATAAATGTGTTTTGCACTGTTTTGAAAATGAAAAACCTACTGTTATACATACATCTGCTGTTTGTTAGTTGTACTCCAGACTTAATTACAAAGCAACATAAAATTTATTACTTAAAGGAATATGTTCTTTTAGTGCTATAAATACAACACAAAAGTTGTATGTTATTCATATGATATTCATATTCAGGGGAAGGTGCATGCTTGATCCAAAGAACGTTTTGAAATTTTTTGGAACAATAAATAAAAATGTTCCATTCATGGAGTTTGTAAAATCGTTTCTTTTTCTCACAGATCCTAAAACACACCAGTCTATGTTCATATCACATACAGTGTATTTTTTTAGCAAAGCTAAACTACTTGTACAGAACAGAAACTTGAAATGTATTAAGTACATTCAAACAAGCACATTTGGTGAAGACAGATAGTACATACAGGAACACAGTGAACCCATCACTTGCATTTTAAATTTATTGAACTGGCTTGGAGTTAGAAGCAAATGAATGTATTCTCATATGAGGAAATTTATACACAGATAAGCACTGTTTGTTTTTAAAGTGTGAGTATTTTTAACTATTGTTTAGATAAATCTTCTTGACCAGATTTATACTATTGAGAGTATTCCTCTTCCTTTCTCGCTTACATGTATCCTTCATGAGCTGGGAGCCCATAGGTAAAACTGGCTGTGCTTTTGGTAAGAGTCATGTATGCTGGCATATTGCTCATTCTTGTTTTGACCACTCATTTTTGGGGGTCATGGTGCTCTGGCAAGCGTTAAATTTTTTACACGTGGTGATGTGGATTTCACAGCACCTTGGAAGTTTAGCATACGGGTGATCCACTTAAGCTGGTTATACATGTACCAAAATGTGACTGGCTCAGAGGGAATTGGCAAATTTAGATACATTTGTAATCCTCTCTATTCAATAGAAGCTGGTCTTCGATCCTTCTAGAAAACCAGCATTCCATTCGCATGTGCAGTCAACTGATTTGTATATTCTGATGGGGGGGGCATTTGGTGGGTTGGGGAGAGGGGCGGACTGACCATTAGAGCACTCGGGCACTGCTCGAGGGCCCAGGGTCAGTAGGGGGCCCCATGAAATGCCCCTGGTACCTTTTATAGGCAGGGGCCCCCTTTTTTACACAGGGGCCCCATGATCCCCAATTACTGGGGGGCCCCATGAGTTGTCAGTCCTACCCTGGTTGGGGGGATGTTCCCAATGGCAAAACACAATAGTGCAGCAGGGGAGATCCTCGCATCCACATCCCTTGTGTGAATGCAGGGATCTGTTAGTTTTCTTTGTTGTTGTTTCAACCTGCTGGTTGAATGAAAAAAAAAATACAATATATAGGCCTTGCTTTATTCCAAAGTATTGTCACTGGGTCTTTTAAATAGTTCTCTCAAGCTCTTTATATGGACTATTAACATCCAAGTTTTTATTCATGTGTTTTATGTGTATGCACACTTTTTGTATTTACTTTTTTTCATTGTCTTTAGTTTGCTTATTTTGTTTATCTAATATGTTTATGCCTGCAAAAGTACTGTGTGTTTTTTGCATAGCAGGAATACATGCACATTTTGTGCACATTCCTTCAATGCACAAATGTCAACTTAAGGTAAGAGAGAGGAAGCTAAGGGGGCCTGAGGAGGAGGGTGGTGTGGGGGAATATGAGGAGGAGAGGGGGGTCTGAGGAGGGTCTAAGGAGAAAAAGGAGAGAACATTGTGTGGCTAACTGTCCGATCCAGCCAAGAAAAGCCAGGGTCTAGAGGATACTGGGACAGTCTCTTTATTCCAAGCCAGTCTTAGTTTCACAAAGAGTAAAGTATTTTTTTTACAGCTGCAGTTTCTTTCAAGCTCACCGAACACTACATGTCAGCCTTCTTGGAGTCCGGTGCTGCAACTAACTTATTGAATCTAGCCTTTGCTCCTTCAGATCCAATTTCTACCAGTGGAGAGCACATTCTCCTTGGTATTCTTTGACAAATCCTTGTTGTCATCTTGGCCAGTCACTCCTGACCTCACCCTTAAAATCAATTCCTCCATCTCAGCAATTTTATTGTAATTCAGTCTGAGAGAGATGGTACTTGAGGAGTTTCCTAGTTTATAGGTATATATGCCTTAGCCGTGTTAATCAAGTGCATCGCAAGGGACTTGTGGTATGTCTTTTCGGGGAGCGAGGTATAGTGTAATATGTATTGTGCTGGAGAATAGACTAAAGTGTCGGATGTAACTTGAAGGATGATAGAATGGACTGTAGACCAGAAAGGTTGTGTCAATGGGCAGTCCCACCACACATGTACGAGTGTGCCTATCTCTTGGTGACATCTCCAGCAGCAGTTGGAAAGATTAGGGTCAAATTTGTGTATAAGGCAGGGGTTCTATACCACTGGACAGAAGTTTTTAATTGGTCATCTGGGCCGAGACATTCACTGTCCCTTTGTGGGCATTATGGTAAATATAATCCCAGCCATCAGGGGGTATGTCTATTTGGAGATCTGTAGACCAGGTAGCACAAGCTTTCCCTGTGCCTGATGGCATGTGATATCTCGCTTCCAGGAGAGAGTAAACTGTGGATATGGCATATCGTTGAGGAATGGCTTTCACGCAGATGTTTTCGAAGGTTGTGAGCGGTCGGTACATACTTTCTGAGGGGGTTGTAGTTTTAAAGAAGTGACGTATCTGAAGATATGTCCAGGGGGTACAGTGGGCTTCAGGCCATTTTGAAGCCAGTTGTTCTCGTTCCAGCAAAACTCCCGTGTTGAAGAATTGATAGGCCGTAGGACTCCATTTGGCTCTGCTCCTGTCAGAAAGAGAGGAGACATTCCCGGTAAGAAGTCGGAATTCACTTGAATAGGTGTCAGTCAGGGGACCTGGGATAGAGGAGATCTGTTTTTTTTACAGGCCTCATGAAAACTGAGGAAAGTAGGTCCAATGAGAGAGTGGTTTCTCAGGTCAGCATGGATGTATTTACTTGTAACCCATGGAAGGGCTTTCAGGGTTTAGGTTGAAAAGGAGGCTTCTAAGTGAACCCAGTCTTTTGCTTTGTCATGGGCATGCCAATCGACTACTCTGGAGAGTTGGCATGCCCAGTAATTACTGAAATTTGGGAGACCTATCCCTCCTTTCTGTTTTGACAGAGTTAGGTGACTATAGCTGATGCGTGGGCATTTGCGGTGCCATAAAAAGCTTATGCAGATGTGTTGGTAAGAGAGCAGGAATAGTAGGGATATTGCAGTTGGCACTGCTTGAAGCACATATAGCAGGCATGGGAGGACATTCATTTTGAAAATTGCCTGGCATTTAATTGCCAGGTGAAGGGGAAATTATCGTGACATTGCCAAACTGATAAGGCTGGTAGAGTAACATTAAGGGCATGTGACTTGCTAAAGTTAATTTTAAAGTTGGAAATGTAGTGAAAGATGTCAAAGTCTTTTAAGAGGTTGGGCAAGGTAACGTTCAGATAGGAAATGCAAGATATCATTGGCAAAGGCTGCTAGCTTGTATTGTTTGTACATGATAGATATACTTTTAATGTCTTCATTCACTCGAAAACACCTGAGAAAGGGTTCCAGCGTAGGTATGAAGAGAAGTGAGGATAAGGGACATCCTTGTCTGGTGATATTGAGGATAGAGAAGGCATTTGACAGGTGTCCATTCACTTGGACTCTAGCTGTGGGTGCTGAATATAAGGTCATGATGAAGTTTAGCAATGGGCTCCCAGGCCTAACATTCATAGTACCGCTCTTAAATAATCCCATGCAAGCCTGTTGAACACCTTCTCTGCATCTAGTGAAAGAAGGAAGCCTTGTTTTTTGGAGGTGGAGAGCTAGTGATGGATATTTATTGCCTTGATAATGTTGTCCCTTGCTTCCCTGCCTGGGACAAAGCCCACATGGTCTTTTGCAACTAGGGATGTCACCATCGGTAGAAGTCGATTGGCAATGATTTTGGCAAAGATCCCTTGCTTCGCTGCCTGGGACAAAGCTCACATGGTCTTTTGCAATGAGGGAGGTCACTATCGGTAGAAGTCGATTGGAAATTATTTTGACAAAGTTCTTTAAGTTCACGTTAAGCAGTGAAATTGGGTGATAATTAGTCACTGAAGTGGGGTTTTTACCCACTTTTGGAATCTCTGAAATGTGGGCCTCAGAAAGGCTGTGCATGTCAATACCAGGCTTTGATAAAGAATTAAAAGCAATCAAGAATGGGTGAGCCAGGACATTCAAATATGTTATAGTAGACTGTTGTATATCCATCTGGCCCAAGGCTTTTTCCTAGTTTCAGTTGCTTAACTGCTGCCTTAAATTCTTCATAAGTCAGTTGGCCATCAATGTCAAGGGCTTTTGCATATGGGATTGGCTTTGGGCGATATTCAGTTAGGAAGTCATGTAATATTTCTATTCTGGGTCTATGGTCAGCAAGTGGACGTTGGGCTGGAGGAAGATTAAAGAGGCTGACATAGTATTTTTTTAATTGAGTAGCAATGTCTGGGGAGGACACGACTCCCTCCCTGCTGAGTATGGATGTGATGAATCATAGAAGTAGCCTTTTTCGCCTGAAGGCCTCTGGTGAGGAGTTTGCCACTTTTATTACCTTGCTCATAAAAGAGCTTCTGAGAGGGCACAAATTTGCATTTGGTTTTGCGGCTCAGTTCTTCTAATAAATGGATACGTGTATGGAGTGAGTGCGCATGACTGTGTTGGGCTAATGTGTGTTTATGTGTCAGTTCAAGTCTCCCCATTGCCTGTAAGAAGTTAGTGTAGGTTGTGCAGCTTTTTTACGAGCCGCAGATAGAGGGTCTCTCATACCGCGTATTTATGTGATTCCCATTGTGTGAGTGGGGTTACCTCTGGAGTGTCATTTTCCATGAAAAAATTCCTCAGGCAATCAAGAATTTGAGAGGCATTTACTGTGTCTGTGATGAGGTTTTAGTGTGATGTAGTTGTAAGGGAATTGAAGAGTCATGGTTATTGGGTGATAGTCTGATGCCACCATCACTTCGATCGACGCACTTGTCAGTAAAGGCAGGTCCCTTTGGACAGAAAAAGGTAGTCTATTCTAAAATAGCACTTGTGAGGTGGGGAGAAAAAAGTGAAATCTTTTATTTTATGGTTCAGTTTGCACCATGAGTTATGGGGAGGAAGTCATGTAGCTGTAGTTTGATTTGCTTGAGAGCTTGGAAGGGTAGCAAAGAGGTGCCTGTAGAGGTATCATCCAGAGGGTTGAGTGCCAGATTAAAGTCACCCCCCAGGATGAGTATGCTGGAATAAAAGGTAGTGAGTTATTAAGTTATTTTTCAGAAGAATTCAACCCGGGCCTTATTAGGGCTATAGATGTTTGTGAAAGTGATCTGTCTCCCCCAGAGAGAGCCCTTAAGAAAGAGATATCTGCCATCTTCATCAATAAAGGAGTCCTTTATTTGTAATGGCAGTCTTTTGGAGATTACGATGGACACACTCATCTTCTCATGTTTGTTGGTAGCATGCAGTACTGTTGGGTACATCAGGTAGATAGCTTTGGGATACAATCTGAACAGAAATGTGTTTCCTGTGTGAACAATATGTCGGCCCTTAGGCCATACTTGCGCCAAGGCCAAGAGATGCGAGCGTTAATCAAGGCTAATTTAAGACTGGCCGTATCATTGTTGGATTCGGAAGGTTACGTTATAGAAATTGTGGAGTAGCTGGTAGCAATCTAGAGGTATTTAGTTGAGGTGGGCATTTTGGGGAACCAGTGAAAGGATGTGAGCAATGTAGAAAGGCCTCTGAGGTTGTCGGAAAGAAAAGATGAGAATTAGGGTTAGATGGATATATTGGGATTAAATAGAAGTAAGGCAAAACAAGGGGGGAGAGACGAGGGAAGAAAAGAAAAAAAGGGGGGGGGATTTAGGGGGGTGGGGAGTGAGAAGTGGGTTAGTATGTTGTCTAGCAGTGGGATAGACCAGCTATTTCACCCTGATAAAGCCAACTCCCCGGAGGGGATCAGTCCGATTTTAAGAAAACCTGCTGGGTGGTAGCTTTGTCCCAATCGAGCAGAACACTGAACAGAAGTAAGGTTCAATTATACCCAGTAATGTGCAGAGCATGGGGGCAGTCCTTAATCTCGACGGGCTTTGCGATAAGCAGGAGATGCTGGTTGGCTACCTTCATGTGGGGATCGATGGTTCGCTGGTTTTGGTGCCAACTGTCATGGAGATCTAGGACATCTGGAAGCTGGAGTGTTATGGACCGGCCGGTGGTAGCCTCTAGCGCTCCACAGACCGGGATTCCCCAAGGCGCAGAATCTAAACCCCGACCTGCTTGTTCACCAGAGCCCCTGATGGTGGGGATGGACTTGGAGCAGGTCGAAACCAGGTCGCGGGCCCTGGGTGCAACCAGCTGTGGTAGAAGCACTTGCTGGTGGTATGTAGCAGGTGAGAGCCTGATGTGAGGAGGCGGAGTGAGCAAAGTCAGACAGGCCAGGTCGGTAACAGTGGAGACAGGATGGTACAAGCGGCAGGCAGAAGGATAAACAGGTCACAGGCCAGGTTCGGTAACGGAGATCAAACATGCAGGATTAGACAGAATGATCAGACAAGCCAGGGATCAGGGCAGGAGACAGTCAACGGATCAGGGTCAGGCAGGGTCGGCAACTTGAGCACAGACAGAGCCTGTTCAAATAGGGCGCCCTGCGCCCTCATTGGTGCCGGGCGCGCGTCCTCGATCGCAAGTGTGCATGCGCGACCACTGCTGCCCCAGCGGGCGCCCAGGTCCTAGTGCCTGCACGCTAGTGCACCCCGGCATACCGCCCATGAGCAGACCCGTGCACCGTGGTAAAGCCTGGGGTCCCTGACATGGAGATTTTCTCATGAGCTGCAATTTCATGGGTTCTCCTTCAGCAAGGGAGGCAATCAGAGTCCATTGTACCAGTCCGGAATTTCCACCAGGGGTAGATACAAACTTTTGCAGAAAGAACGAATATCTTCCAGTCCTCTCAGGGTGGCTGTGTGGCCCATGGAGGTGGCAGACAGGCAGAAAGGGAACACACAGTGATAGGTTATGTTCTGGGTACGGAGGATTTCAAGCAGGGGGTGTAGATCTTCCCTATGTTGTAGAGTGATATGGGAGAGATTTTGGTATAACTTAATTTCAGCCCTATGATATAGAATGCGGCTCTGGTTTCTCTTTCTCTTCTTTGAGATGTAAGTTAACAAGGCAGCAGATTAAATCCCTAGGGGGGTCTGTGTCTCTGCCCCTGGAACGGAGTGCTCTGTGCATGGGTTCCATGTTGATCAGAGATTCTAGGGGTCTCTCAAGATCATTTAATTTGGCTAGTATGGCCTGTGGCAACTGGCCAGGTACTATCATTTCAGATATCCCTCTGATCCAAAGATTGTGGCATCTGCCTCTTTTGTCTAGGTCTTCAAGGTGACAGTGGAGCTCATGGAGATGTAAAGTGTGTGCTTCAGTGGTCTGCAGGACCTCCCGTATGACGGCATCATGGCGGGTGGCCACTTTCTCCACTTCCTCTAATCATGCAGCCACTGCTTGTACATCCAGCCTAAGGTCCAATATAACAGCCGACAAGGTCTTCTTAATGTCAGTCGCCACAGCTCTCAGATCATCCAGATTAGGCACTCTGCTGTTTAGGGAGGCCGCGGTGTCTGGGTGGGAGAGGAATGATCTTGAGGGACTCCCGCTAGCCGAGCATGCAGCGTGTTCCGCTTGTTGAGCGGGAGCCGTGGTCTCTCTCTGCTGGGTCCAGAAGATTTCCGGTAAGCTGCGGATGAGCTGTGTGTCCCACGGGAATCGGGACCCTGAGGTGGAGGCAGTCTGGTCAGATTTCCCCATGTGCCACCGACTAACTCCTTCTACAGGGAAAGACGCAGACCTCGATATACCAGAGAGGAAAGCTTAAGCAGTCATCATGATAATCATCCAGGCCACAGCCTCAATATCATATTTTTCCCTGTTGGAGATCTCTTTGACACAGGAAGCAATAGGCTTTCTCAATGGACTACTCTGTCTTGTGAAGATATCTGTAGAGATATATGAAAGGAAAATTGAATTTGTTGTTTTCTTATTTTTTAAAACTTATTAGTCGATACCAACTTGCTTCTGGCTTTCATTTTGGTCTATGGGGGGCAATGTAGTTTACTAAAGGTGGAAATTCATTGAAATATAATAAGGGGGGAGTGTTCTACAGGTCTTAGGAAGAAACCAGAGAAGCACCCAAGTACCATGATATTGTGTCAGAAGTAATTACTCAAGATCTCCCTGTTTTCCCATGTTTTCCAAAAATCTGAAAGTATTCTTGTGGTTTGAATGGGCCTATTGGATACTATAAAAAATTGTAGAAACAGCTGACATGTTTCTGGCACTACCTTAAATTTGATAGAAAGGGATCACTAGTATTTTCTATGCTTTATATATGCCCACCAACCCTTTTATGGGTTACATTCGAACCTCTGTAACCAGCGCCTTGAATGTACCCCTTTTTACATGCCAGTAAAAATTAACAATTTTGGCTCCCCGAAGAACATTTTTGACAGAATTTAATGACAATTACTTTAAAAGCATTAGACTGCACACAGTGGTGTTCAAAAGGCCTAACAGAGAAATAGAGCATCAGCAAAAAGATAACACAGCCTAACAAGAAAACAAACAACTTATTTTTTTGTTGCCTTGCTTTTTAGACCTGTTTTTGGGGTTATTTGGTGCATTGATTCAGAAATTGCATTGGCTACACTGTATCAGCTCTAGTTTCTTAGATATGGTCACATTTATATCATTTTTGTTTCGTTTTTAAAAAAATCTTGCTGATAAACTTGTTCTTCTTTTACCTAGCTTGTGTTTTCGCGTTCAAGTTAACAGATATAGAGAGAGTGTTTATGCACTTCAAACTGTAATTTTACATCATGAACATTGACTGCAAAGTGTAAGTTATTAACTGTATTATAGTTATGATTGTATAGAATGTGTGTGCACTCTCATGTAGTTTAATTTTTTTCAGATCAAGCAGTTATGGTTATGGTTACTTTTTTATGTGTTTTATGTGTTTCTTTCATGCTACAAGGAGATTAAACAAAACACCACATTAAAATATCATGATGATCTCTGATGGGCAACCAGAGTGAAGAATGCTATATGGCATATATGGTGTAGATCAAAAACTAAAGCTTATATGGAAAAATTGATGCAATTTGTGGAATCAGCTGGTCAAATATACCAGGAACAGGTCTGACTTTTGAGGCACCAAAATGTGTGTTGGCCTGTGTAACTCATACTTTTTCTCCTAGATTATCTTTCTTTATATTATTTTCATTCACTCTATTTTATTTTGAAAAACCTTTTCTTCGGCAACTGACCAAAGAAACATGCAGTATTGTTGGCCATTATGAGTGTATTTTTATTAAAATGGTCAGCCTAAAATCACAATAGAATACATTTGGCTTATCAATATCTAAATTGTACATCAAAAAGCAAAGAAAGTTTATCGCTGTTTCCCCCTATACATTTCTTCAGAAACCTACATAGTACATTTGAAGGAGTTTTGACTTCAAAAGGAACAATGCTGCAGCCACTGCCCGATTCCCCCATCCCCCCCCCCCCCCCCCCCGTGACAGCAGTACGGTGAGAAGTTCCTCTTACTAGCTGTCACTTTTTCAAACAGGACAGGCATGCAGGATTCTGCCCACATGGCACGTCATTCATTCACAGTGTTCTGTGAATGAATGACTTACAAGTCTCTACAGCCTTAACAGCTGTGAGCTTGTAGTTCTCAATGAACTACCATGGAGCTGTGGAGTGCTGTGGTAGTTCATTGATTCTTCCTGTCAGTATATCTGATTACCCATATATCCCGCATGGGCAGGCAGATATACTGATAGATCTGCAGGAGACCTGCATGGCACCAACAACCTGCAAAAAAATGTGTGTTTATTATTTTTGGTCAAAAGGTGATCTTATCATTTAAAGTAAAACTCCAGTCAAGCAGTTAAATGTCCAGTTGACAAATACATTTCTTACCTTTATTTCCCAAAGGATTTGACATTTTGTACAGCCGGTAATGAGATTTATACTCATTTTCCACATTGCACAGCCAGAAGGTTGACATATATAATTCCCAGTTGACCAGTTCATCTTCTTAGTTTGACATGCAGCTTCCTATGCTTCATTGCACATAAATCAGCACCATTACCTCTGTCCAGTTGGCAGAGAGCTCTCCCAGGAACCAGAAAATTTAGTTGAGGAAGAGAGGTTCAGGAGGAGTAAGAAGACTTGACTTTTACAGGAAAAGTCAATATTTGATTATAATGTCAGTTGACTATATCCTTAGATTTATAGATCATGATGGCATACAGTTTTTGCTGTTTAAATCTATGTTTATTATTATCCAGGCTTGTGACTGGTTTACTTTAGGTTGTATTTTAGGAATACTAGACGTAGCCAAACCTTTTGGTTCTTGCCATGTTTATGGGTTACAGAGCATGAAGGCTGAGGCTCCTGTGGTGAGAGACTTGTAATTTTAATAAATGAAAAAGAGCAGGAAGTGAGACTACTTGTCCTTCCTCTATGACATTGACATGTACTGAAAAATTGCACAATATCATATCATTATGAATCAAATATAAGAACATTGGGAAAGTCCATTTTGAATTTTCTAATCAAAGATGGAGTGGTTTCCCTTATATGGTGGGTTATAGGGTACTCACTCTAACCTTTGTGTAAGGGGATTTTGTGTACTTTCTTTGAGCTTTGTGTTTTCCATAGATGATTTTATGCAGCATTAAGATAAATCTCATTTAAAATAACTAACTATTAAATTATAATAAACTTGTTAATGTTTTCAGCAATTCAGCTTTATTTTGACATATGAATCTAATATTACATGTGCTTTTTGTCCAGGAACAACCGGAAGCTAAAACCAAGCAAATGGTGCCAATAGATTCTTGTTCAGTAGCTAGGGACAAAGATTTTATTAAAAACATAATTTTAATACTGCATAAATAGAGATTAACAGGTTAATCCCATACTACACTCATTTCCAATAAACTATACCTATGTTATTAAATTCACATGTGTTGTGTTGTTTTTACCATTTAATAATAATCTTTTCACGCTTCTTCCAATATTTCTTTACTAAAGCAATCAAAAGGATCATCAACATATGTCTTTAATATTCATGGCATCTAAAGTATTTTGGCGCAAATACAAAATCACAAAAATGTTCTGAAAAGGGTTTTGTTTTTATTTAAGTATGTTTATGACCATCCTGCTATTTATTAATTTAATTGATTCTTTTTTATTAAACTCCTCATCTCACGTTTTTATATTCTTAATATAACACTTGTTGTACTTTAAAATTCTGTATAATCATGGTTTCTCATTTTGTGGTGGTTTATGTAATAATTTATTCTAAATACGTAGGGCGGTGTCCTCTCCCTTAAACAAAATATCGCAGTGCCTTCAGCCGTTAAAATATGACAAATATTTAATGAACCAATAATTTGATCACCACTTAATAATATACCTTGAGTCCTTTTAGCCAGTATGATTTCGTACCATATACACAAAAATTGCCTTTTCGATAAATAAATACATTTATTTATGTACAAAATTTATATATATATAAATACAAACGCAAAATACTGGTGATAAATGTATACTTGTACATACAATCAAAAATATGATCAAACAATAGATGCTTACGGATAACGGTAAATATAGGAAAAACCAAATTTAGGTATAAGTTGTAACCTTATAGTGCTTCAGAAATTACTTCTCATATTCCGTGGCCATAGGAATATAAGAAAGCATTCTCTGATAAATTGCACTACCACAAAACTACAAATCAGTTAATATGCAATACATAATCTCGATACCAAAATCAAACAATTTTAGTGATAATTATATATATATATATATATATATATATATATATATATATATAACCTTAATATATTCCTAAACACACAATACAAATGCTTTAAGTCTTTGGAAAATTGGAAATATCAAATAAAATGCAATATCCTAGCAGTCTCACCACTCCCAGAACCTTGATTTTGAGGCCTCCCCAGTGGGATGCAGTTGGGCCTTCAAATGGTCCTCAAGACAAAATGGCAGCTGGACTCCTTCAGCAAAATGTCCGCAGGTATCAAGTGAGGGATAGTGCAGTAGGTGTTAGCAATAGGATAGATGATATATATTTTGGAAGTTAGAGTAGTCTTGATTGTAGTGTTGAGAGTAGAGTGTAGATATTATATAAGTAAAGTATATCAGAAGAAGTAGTTCAGTATAGTCATAGACGTGTTGATAGAAGTCTAGATCAGAAGTGTAAATCAGAAGTCTAGATAAGAAGTGTCATAGAAGAAGTGTAGAAGTGTTTTTTTTTTCCTGACTTGTATGGCATTTTTATACCATACAATCCTTTGTTTCAAGGGACCTCCCAACAGGCTTGTTGATTGGCCGGTTGAGAAGTGTGCGTACCTAGAGATATTCCTCACCTGTCCACTGGGGACAGTCAGGTATCACAAAAAAAATTGGTGGTCTTAATGATGACTCATACTTTGATTGAAACAAAATGTCTTTAGGTATCAAATATACTGTATATGTCCTATTCAAGTATAGTTGATTTCACTACTAACTCTTGGATAAGGACCATAGAGAGATGTAAATACCTTTGGTTACTCATTTTCCTGATATTTAAACTGTATTGGAATAGCTTATTTCTTTTGGAAATGTACAATTTACTCCAATTCACAAATCATTTTATTTTCATTATTTCAAACTCAGTTGAGTGGGATGCAATACCTAACCTTCTCAAAGATATTTTCCCTTGATAAAAAGTGTTGGTAATATGCCTTTTGATAATGTCACTGTGGGTAGATATATCAAGTTTTTAGCTTTAGATAACCTAAGTTTCACCTTCTTGTTTAAGGAATGAGGTTCCCATGAGGAGGAAAACCCCTCTGTTTACCTGTTTATTGTGTGGGAATTAGGGTAAACAGCCAGTTATATTTTGACCTCAGTGTATAATAGTATATTGTCTGCTCACAAAGTCTTGTTTGGGAATCCACACTTCCAAGGTTTTGTGAGATGTTTGACTCCCTATAATTAAGTTTCCTGCAATTGAAGTATCTCCTAGCTTCCCATAGACAATGGTACTTGTTTAGATGACATACATCTGCAAGGTCTTGGAATAATCAGAATCAGATCCCACCATTGTCATTTCTGGTACTTTGTTTGATCACTTGTAGAAATTCAAATAGTGATATTGTGTCTTGAACAAGTTCTTCCACTCATTGTGTGTGTGTATGGTAACCTCTTGAAATATCCCTTGAAATTCACTCTAGAATGTTAACCCCTAACAGTCAGCTGGGATTCCCAATTTTGGGATAATATAATTTTCTTAATAAACAGTCCCCAAAAGTCATTACAATTTATAGCACTGGAGTAGCACTAAAACAACAATACTACTGCATTAGGTAATGGTTGTATCCTACTCACCAATTCAGATGGTTGCTGAGGATCAAGTTTCAACTAAATTGTTCTAAAGACCAACCGTATTGGTCTTTAAAAGATGGAGATACTGTTCCGTTAATCTCAGAATGTCAATATCTTTTTTTTGGCTACAAAAAAATTCCATAAACATTGATCAGAAAGTCTATAAAAACCTGTTACACAGTAATCAAAAAGGTAAGGAGCAGGTAGGTAGGAGAGTAGTTGATGAACATTTCATGGTAGCACCCGGCAGTTTCAGTATATTTTCCTCTGATATATGGTGAATACCCATGAAGGCATAGGGGTAGCTTTACCAAAACTGGTGCATGCAGAATCTGGTGCAGCTGTGCATGGTTTTCAGCTTCTAACGTCAGTTAAATCAGTTAAGCTACGGCAAAAAAAACCTAGAAGCTGATTGGTTTCAATGCAGAGGTGCACCAGATTTTGCACTCACCAGTTTTAGTAACTAACCCCCTTAGTGTCTTGAGTACAGAGTTAATGGTAAAATAGAAAGATTTAGGTCAGTTAGGAACTTGCTTTAATTTAGGATGCTAAGTCTTTGGGTAATCACACCCTTCGCTGTCTTTTTTGCTCTTATTAATATTATTGGGACTTTTTTTTTTATACTTCAGTTTGTGGTAAATTTGGGGGCAGTGGTCCCTTGTGGCCGCTGTCCCATCCATAGCAAACTGTTTATTTATTGCTGTAATATGTCCCTTTTCCCATTTTTTGTTTTGGGTGTGTTATTTTAAAATTTTCTTTTGTTGGGTTATATTGGTTTTTATTTTACCTTGATATGGGGATTTGGGTGGTCAAAGAATAGCATTCACCAAAACAAAGGATCGCAATTCACCCAATCTCTTTGATTCCCCAGCAAGCAAACTGTACATGATAAAGTCCAGCACTTCAAGTCAGAGATACTTTCCTTTGGTCAGAAACAAACTAATGCTTTGACACTGAAAGAAAAAAAAGTGCTCTTAAACCACTTTATATTATAGCACTTACATTCACTACTGTCTATAGCAATATTAAAATTAGGAATACACTTATTAGGCCTATTATCTGCTATTAAAACTGTTCTTTTGCTGGCCAGTTTATACACCGCTATATCACCTGCTGTATCTTGTAGTTTAGAACTTGCCTGTACATCTTGTCTCTAGGCAATTTCAGCTATTTTTCCCTTTATTATATATGTCCTTAAGCTGCTATGTTCTCTGCAGTCTCTTAACTCTTCTAATAAAACATCTGTCTTTGCATTTTGTCTTTGGTACATTTAGGGCTAGTCTTGCCTATTTAAACTGTCTTGCTGATGGACAATTTTATACTGCTATATCATCTGTAATCTTTTAATTCTTAATGATATCTGTCAAAGCAGGCCTAGCACGAAAAAATCATGTATTGCTGTTAAAACTTCCTGGAAAAAAAAGTATTTTTAACTACACTAAGTCAGATTGGGATTTTGCTTATGTATGTAAGCAAGCTAACTTTAACAGAAAAACATGAAATACACAGCCAGGGGCGGACTGACCATTTGGAAACTTGGGCACTGTCTGAGGGCCCGGTGACAGTAGGGGGCCTCATGAAATGTCCCTGGTACCTTTTTCATAGGCTTTTTTGAGTTTGGGCAAGGACAAAGGGGCCCCATGATCCCCTATTGCCCGGGGGCCCCATGAGTTGTCAGTCCGCCCCTGTATACAGCTAAATATATGAATGTAATTTAAAGAATTTGTGTACAATGTTGCCTTCCAAGCTGCATGGAAAGCACCCTCTATGCACTGTACAGTTTTTTTCTTTATTCATGCATTGGCACATCTCCTCTATAGTTGGGCCCAGGTTCCCATGTAATTTTTTACATTAGGTTGCCCTGACATTAACTTATCTATTAGCCTGTAAAATGGACAGAATTCAAAACATGATTCAACTCCTATAAACTAATCTGGATAGATTCACTCATTCCCAACAGCAGAACTGAGACTCAATAAATGAAAAAATTGACAACTATTTTATTTTTACAAAAAAACAAATGTTACCCAGTGATGTACATCTATTTAAGGTTATTTATATAATTTAAACCCACAGAACCCAAAGCCCCAAAAACCTGATAAATCTATTTTTGGAACAATACGTTGTGCCAGTCTATACTCTATTTTGGCTTCTCCATGTGCTCTAACTCCCAAAGTTATAACAAACAAGTGTCACTTTAATGGAATTCTAGAAAATATTTAAAGGGCGCAATAATCCATTGGCTAGTAACAACAGTGAACGTATGCTCTCTGAACTGGGTTTTCATGTGTTTGGTTTTCTTAAAAAGAAGATGGACACATTAACATTTATGAAAACTCATACAATTGAGCGCAGAGAGGCCACTTCAGGTAGAAGCATGTGAACAGTTGATCATGAGCTCACCACTGCTGCCTTGTTAATCATTTGTATAATGAAGAGAACTGAAAAGAATAGGAGCTGTGGAAAATGCTCTCAGTCAAGCACCTTAATGAAGGTGCATCTTTATTAAGTGAGATAAAGTAGCATATATAATTTGACCAGCCTGAAGTGAACAGTATGACTCCAAAGGAAGACCAATGTTCCCTCTGTTCAAACTTTCCCCCCACAAAGATTCCAAAAAAATAAAAAAAAACAAAAACGACTTCATAATTACTCAAAAGCCCTTCCCCCTTCCCCTTCTATCCAACAAACACCCAGCACGACCTATCCAACAACACCATCACCCATTGAATCTACATCCATTAATCTATTAACTCAAAATTCCGATACCATTGCTGTTCCCCTTCTGAACCCCCCCCCTTCCTAACAATGAAACAGCCCCCATTACTAATCTCTCTAATCCCATATTGTCCATTAGTACAGACTTACCAATAAATAATTATTTTTCAATTCCTACTCAAAACTGTTATGGTCCTTTATCTCAGGGCCTAAATTCCTTCATCACAGGAAATCCTATACTTACTTCCCGACTACCAATCAATATTTCTTATCCTCTGAAAGTTCTATTAACTCCACCAAAGCCAAATTTATTATTGAATGTACAGAATTTTGCCTTACTCATAATTATTTTACATTCCTGGACCAATTTTACTTGCAAACTAAAGGGACTGCGATGGGAGCTAATTTCGCCCCTTGTTACACCAATCTCACAGTAGGCTTTTGGGAGAAACAATATATACATGTAAACAACCCTTTTTCCAAATATATCTTTTTTTGGGCGTTATATTGACAACATTTTATTAATCTGGGATGGTGATTTGAATGAATTTTTATCTTTCGTAGAATATTGCAATTCAAACTCCCTTGGACTTTCTTTTACTCATGTTTTTAACTCCCAAGATATAATCTTTTTAGACTTGGTTCTATCAGCCACAGGTAATGAAATTTGAAGTACAAACTACACTAAACCCACTAGTGGAAATCCATATCTACACTATTCAAGTTTTCACCATCCAGTCTGGAAAAATAATATCCCCAGTGGCCAATTCCAAAGACCAAGAAAGAACTGTTCAACATTATGTGACTACCAAGAACACGGCTCTCTCCTTTGAAAAAATTTTTCTGAGAAAGGCTATTCCCCTTCCCATATTAAAATCACATATACCAAACACAGCGAATTGATAGACCGAATACATACCCAGGCCCGTGACCAGTCTAACTCAATGAGGTTTATCACTGTTTTCAACATATCACATCATGACATTACCAACATCATTTGCAAACACTGGCACATTGTACGATTAGATCCTAGACTAGCACTTATTCTCCCACGCCCCCAACAAGTGACTGTCAAGAGAACCTGTACTTTGAAAAATATTCTAGCCCCAAGCAAAATGTCACCAACCACCTACATTGACGACAGAACAGGTATCTATAGATGCAACAAAAGAGGTTGTCTCACCTGTCAGTCCATCACCCATGGCAGATCACAGGTGTTGGACTCCCAGGGTAACAGCTACAACATTCCTCAGTTTATCACGTGTGCAACTCATCACATCCTATATGTCCTCACATGCCCATGTAAGCTCCTATACCTAGGCCAAACCACACGCCCTCTACGCAAATGCATAGGGGAGCACAGAAGACTTATAAGAGATGGTTGCAATAAACATAGTGTACCCAGGCACATTTGCACTCTCAACAAAATAATTTCGGTCTTCTTGAGGTCCTAGCAATCGAACATATTCCAAAGGGTACATTTACTGATAACGAAAGACTAGCCAGTTTATGTAAGAGAGAGACATTTTGGATTAACAAGTTAGGTTCTATGACCCCCAATGGTCTCAATGAGGATCTTGAAATCCATAGCATTATCTAACAAGTATGTCCAATAGTCCCCAGAATTAGGACCCTCCTGTACATTACTACACATCTATTGCGTTCACTCGATTATGAATATATGAGAAATAAAAGGTCAATACGAGCGCTATCTGAGTGGGGGATAGCTGCTAGGACACCAAAAAGGCAACCCAATCAAACCTTCCAAAAAGTCATATAGATATAGGTGCAGTGCTAAGTAAAAGACATATAATAATATACAATACAACCATCAAATAATTAGTGGATGGTATATCCGTATAAAGTAAAGTAACTCATGTCACCAATGGTGAATATTGGATAAAATGTCCCAAAGTATAAAACCCACGTGAGGATCTGATGTGATCTTTAAAATAGGTGCGTGGAGGACTTGATCCGAGGTGGCAGATGATAAGAGGTGAAATAAATAGATTGCGCACTCACCAGAAGTGCATAAATAATACGCCTTTGAGATATGCCTGTCTCACCAGGTATAAATCAGGTCATCTGCATCCTCGTAATGGTCAGGATCCTGTACACCTTCTGGTCACTTCTAGGATAGGGTGCTCAGACACATATCACCTTCCAGGGTTCCCTATGGTGCAGGTTCTGCGGATGAAGGCTCTCAGTAAAGAGAGCCCAATAAGGAACACCACATAGTGTGATACCGTAGGCTAGTTTATTAACAAAACAGGTCGGACAGGTACAATCAATAGAAAAGATCACTGACCATATAATATTCAGGATGGCCACCAGCTAAACGTCCAGTAACTGTAGCCCCCCTGATGAATATATGAGCTACCTAATTTGATACCCATATTGATTTTACTATATTTCTTTTAGAAGTACCTTTTATGCAGTCATTTTTACCTTCATATGGTAACCTTTCCGCCCCCCTTCCCTTCTTTGTCCCTATACTCAAAATTACCTCATTATAAATGCATTTTTTGACATAGATATAGCTTCCATGTACCAGCAATATATTTTTTAACTTAGAGTTCTCCCACAAGAAAATTTTTCCTTTTATTGTTTTATTATTACATTCGGATAAAGATAAAAGTATATCATGTCTTCCAATAGTGTTTTTATACATATCACTCCATTAATTGTCATCACTTTCTATAACTTGCAATTTGTACTTTTAAATTTGTATTTAGCATTGCTTCAGAATGAGCCGTCTGCTCTGATTGACACCCCATTCCCTGCTAATTACACTCAGCCAGCCTTCCCTCTAATGGTCTTCTATATAATGGCCGCTGGCCAGGGTTACCAGAGACTTGAAAAAGCACAACTGCGTGAAACATGTTGCCTTGGTATCCTTGCATACGCTCCCAGCTGAAGCTGACACCGAACATTGCCTTCCGCCCTTCGCTTGCTGTGATGACGCCACCCGGGACGCTGATACCACGTGATTCAAAGCCAACAGGAGCATTTTCCGATCCCAGCTCCCTTCAGAGCGGATGGGCTGTTCTTTGGAGTCACACTGTTCACTTCAGGCTGGTCAAATTTTATGATATTTCCTACTTTATCTCACTTAATGAAGATGCGCCTTCACTAAGGTGCTTGACTTATCTTCTAGCCTCTGTATGCCGTTGGCAACTTTAATCCTTGACTAATGGCTGACAATTGAGTGTCTTTAAATTTTTAAGGTTTGCAGGCTTTTGATACATTTAGGAAATGGATAGGTTTTTGTATCTATTACTCAGTAGTGAATTAAGATAGAGCAGGGCAGGGGCTGGATTATTTTCTAAGGAAATCATACATTTGGTTTCAGTTATAAAGAATTTGAATTTGTGATCTTGCAAGCCTGCAGTAAAGTCAGAATTCTATAATAAATGAGGTAGAAGTGCTGCAGAGAGAGTGGTATGTTTGTAATATTTTATCTTTACAGTGGTCCCTAATAAATGACGTTGTTTTATGTTCAGGGGAATCGTAGATCCATGGTAGATATGAGAGAGGAAGATGTTGGGGCATTCAACATTCTCATAGCTTTTGAAGTATGAGTGCTTATACCAGTTCAGATCCCTGGTTAGATGTACTGTTTGGTGATATCTCACTGGGTCTGGGAAGTCTTTCCTACCTTTAATTTTTGGGAAGTAAAGTAGAGAATGTCCAGCTAAGTGAAAGGACATGTGATTGGGAGGGTTTGTAGTAAGTATAATAGGTGAAGCAGGATGTTAATTTTCAGGATATTTTTATGGCCAAACCATTTGATTGCCATATTTTGATATCTCATCTTATTGACGTTAGAAGGGGAGGGAAATTATCATGGAAAATCACCATTACCATGCTGGGGTGATATAAAATATCATGTACTTCCATTTCCCTGTCACTTTCTTAAAAGGAAAGTTGGCTGTGATAGTGGAATAGTGGTGTTAAGTAATTGTAATATTTCATATTCAGATAGGTTGACAAAGACATATTTTAAAATTCCATTTCTGCAGGTTTTCAAGGCACCATTGCAAGAAAAAAAGTCTAGAGCCCTTCATTTATGAAAATAAATTCTTACTAAAAAGGATTCTGAGCTAATGTCATACCTTTAAAAACACACAGCAGTAAAGTCACAGGAAGCAACACGTTATGTATATTGGTCTCCTAACTTTTTTAACACCAGAAAATCAAAATAAGAAATTATTATTATTATTATACAGTATTTATAAAGCGCCAATAGTTCGCTCAGCGCTGTACATTACAAAGGGGGACAGAACATGTGACAGAACAATACCAATACAATACAAAACATGAGGGGATCGAGGGCCCTGCTCTTTCGAGCTTACAATCTAGGAGGGAGGGAAATAATCGAAATATTTTGCCTGAAGGAGAAAAATACATAATGTTCAAACAGAAAGATAAGAAAGAACACTCTTCTGGTAACTTCACATTTTCATCAGCAAAGAAAGCCTTTGAAAGATTCAGAGCATAATTTCATACTCCACTGTAATGTTGAGCTGAATGTTTGAGTTGAACATTGAACATTCGTGTGTTTGCTGAACACACGAACGGTACGGTGTTCAACAGGCTCTTTGTCTTCCATGCCCCAAAATGCACTGAGCCTTGACAGTGCATTGTGATTGGTCAAAGCAATGCACCTGACCACAGGTCAGGTGCAATGCTTTGGCCAATCACAGCACAGGTGAACCCCAGCCTCTTGTGATGTCATGACAGTATTTAAGAACTGTCATCGGGGTGCAGCTGTCAGACAGAGCAAGCATGAAGAGCGGGGTTTTTTTTTCTTTTTTTGGGTTGCAGTGGCGGTGAACATCATGTTTGATGTTGGATCTACTTCGGGAGACATTTTTTTTATTTTTATTTTTAATAAAGGACTTTTCAAAGACTGTCTCCTGTCTTTTTTACACTACACTTTTTTTGTGAATGGGTAGTGGTACCAGGATAAAGGGGGCTTCCAGATTCCAATAATCCCCCTGCCAGCAGACCCCCACAACCACCAGCCATGGTTTCACGTGGGGAAGAGGCCCTTGTCCCTTCAACATATGGTTCAGGAGGGGGGAGCACTCTCGCTCCCCCCCCCCATCCTGACCTTCTGGGCTTCATGCTTGGATAAGGGTCTCGTATGGATTTTGGAGGGACCCCTGTGTCATTTTTTTAAATCTTGGCATGGGGGTTCCCCTCAAAATCCATACCAGACTGAAGAGCTTGGTATGGATGGGAGGGGGAGCCCACGCTGGTTTTTTTAAAAACATTTTAAGTGTCATGCAATGCCGGCAATTCTTTATACATTCAGCTGTCAGCAGAGAACCCCATTGACAGCTGAAACATTAATGAATATTTCACTACTAAAATTCTGCATGGCTTAATAATATAATTCATGCGGTCTTTAAGTAACTGAGCAGTATCTTACCACACATTCAGATGCGATAAGATACCGCTCAGTAAACTATTTGTTTTTGAAGTTCGCAGTCAATCATTCTGTAGGTTCGAATGTTCAACTGCAAACCGAACAGGGGGGTGTTTAGCCCATCACTATTCCACTGCTGATTTTGGTAGGATGTAAAGCCAAAAACATTTCTAAGCTGTTTTGCATTTTGGTCAGTAAAGGGAGTGTTGGTACTCCAGCATTTAGTGAATCTTATTTTGCTTCAAGTTTTCATAATGTTAGATGACACAGTAGATTTAGGTTTATTTTCAGATTTTCTCCATTTAGCCTTTTTTTGGCATTTGGAATTAGTGTTACACACACGTGGACATGTTAGGTATGACACATTTGTTAGTTACTGGTGTGGATCTATCTTTACCCTCAGCTTCCAGTTCCTTGTCAGGTTTTCCCAAAGGCAATATATCCCCACCTATACATATAAAAACAGGAACAGATGATTCTCTTTAAGTCTGGAGCCTGTACAGCTTTCAGAGCTGGGAAGGTGTTTATGTCTGTGACATAACCCATCATGACTGCAATGTTTTACAACTCAGGTCAGATTGGAAGACATTATAAAGGTCTGGTGGATCACAGTGTGGAATGTTTCTGAAGGGAAAATCTATATAACAATAGAATGGGCTTGATGAGGTAAAAAAATAGGTAAAAATGATTCTACTAGAAGCAGAAAATAAGTTAGCGGCTCTGACTCACTATAGTTTTTCCTAACCTCTAGCCTTTTCATTCACAGCAATTCATAGCCTAATGAACTAAGGTTAAGTCAGAGAATAATGTATCTTTTTGTTTTCACTTAATCAGCCAAGATGACTTGTTTTGTATCAAGGACACAGGTGAAGTGGCATGATCAATAAAAATGTATCCTTTACCTGGACTGCCCTGAAGAGTCTCTTTTTGCATTCCCATTTCCATGGGTATAATGACAAGAACTTTGACAGTGTATTAGTTCAAATTCAATGTACAGTAAAAGCCCAATTACAATTTCTTGGCAAAAGTTAAAATAAAAAGCAGTTTTGGCTGCAATATTTACCTCCTCTTTGTTGCTGGCCCCCACGGACTCCCTAATCTGTGATCCAGTGCCAGTCCTTTTCCAGGGTGAATAACAGCCACTGCCAGTCAGCTCATTTTCTGTGAACCCAGAGCATCAAAGACCTGCCTCATGAAGCAAGTTATCAGTCTTCCCTGGACACAAAGGGGAATACATTAGAAAGTAATGACAGGTGTATGGATTTCCTCTTGTTATTCACACGGTTCCTATGGTAAATGTTATCAATATACCTTTAATACGACAAATGTTTTGTTACTTATTACAGTCCGTGTATGTGATGTACTACAGCTCTTGACTCACAAGTCTCTGATCAGTACACATGATTACAGTAAAAAATGTATATCTTACAAAATTTGTTTAAATAAAAACGTATTGAAGAAAAGAAAGTAATGATGATCTCTGCACCATTTAGATCTGCCCACCACTGGAGGACAGAAAACACCTGGAATAAAAAGATATGTAAAGGATTAAAAAAAATAGGGTCAGGGGACTGTTCCAATGAAGTGGGGAAAAAAAAAGGAGATTGCCAGGGGCATGTACAAGCCGCACGGGAAGATGGCTGCCTGAGACAGGAGCTCAGCACTCACCCTGATTACCGGCAACGCACAGCGACCACAGGGAGTTGTGACAACTGTGTCACACACCATTTTAGCAAACTGCAACCCAGTGGAGATGACTAAAAGGAAAAAAACCCCTAAAGGACTGCGGAAACTCGCAGAGTTTTTCTTGCGGCCTCACACAGCATCCAGCCAAGATGGCGCCGACTCAGGGACACAGGATGATCAGTCAGAGCTGCAGCAGGAAGACACCTCCCTGTCGCCTTCAGCCTCTGACACAGATATTGCTGATTCCTGCCTCTCTGGTGAAAGATATCGGTAAAAGACCAGCTTCATCACCTCTGCACTCACCCTGTACAAAGGCTCCAGTAAGTAAAAAGAAATCAATTCATTTTTCTGATGAAACACCAGAATTATTGGAACCTCTACACTTAATGGCAGAACTACCAGCCTCAGATACCCCCATTACAGCCTTTACAATGAAACAAATGCTACTATCCTAATATAAAAATATACAACCCGATCTGCAAAAATCGGTACACCACGTGCAAACACAAGTCACACACCTTGAAGAACGTACAGATGCTTCAGAAAGTGATATTCAAGAATGTGTAGTAGCAAATAACACCTTGATAGATGCGTATGAAGCACAATCACAAGAGATTATAAAACTGAAAGAAAGAATGGATGATATGGAAGATTGCTCAAGGAGAAACAATGTAAAATTCTTGGGGCTCCCTGAATCAATCACCCCATCTGAGCTACCCCTATACTTGGGGCAACTCCTAAAAACGCTTGTACCATCTATGTCACCGTCTCAGCCTATTATAGATAAAGCTCATCCCTCGAAACATTATTGCCAGAATACATTTCTAGCACGCTAAAGAAGCACTCATAAGAGCTATGAGGAAACTCAAAACCCTCCCAGCTCCTTACGAAAAATTTGCGATATTTGCAGATATATCTGCTTACACTGCACAAAAAATGCAAGGAATTTAAACGCATTACAGCAGCACTTCTAAACCATAAAATAAAATACCAATGGGGCTACCCTACAAAAATCTTAGTCACCTATAAAGGAAAATTGATCCAGATCCTGACTCCCAATGATAGGCTAAAAGTTCTGCCATCTTAGAATATTTCTATACCAACAGAATCACAACACATACGCAAAGAAAGACACACAAAAGTCTCATTAGAATGGGACTCAAAACCCTAACACTTGAACAATGGTCCCCTTGTTCTTCTACTGCCTATCACCTTTATTAACAGGGAAGAGATAGCTCATGGATATCTTAGGTATACTATACACCCCACTGATCAATGAGCCTACTATGCATGCTCAAACCAAGTTCTCATTTGTTATTCTCTTCTGATTGTTATCTTTTCATGTTACTGCTATGTTTGACACATACTCCTTCTGTCGATAATAAATGTATATCTGTACTGATGGATACATGAGAAATTCAACACCCTCACAGTTTTGGGAGGGAATAACCAGTGTTGTGCTTGGTACATACAATCTCTAATGATCTCTCTGAATACTATAATGCGATATTATAGAATCCAAAAATGGTTATTATAACAGCCTTTAATGTTAGGGGACTCAACAGCCATACAAATGCACATCTCTATTAAGAGAATCCTTAAAAACTAGATGCGACATCCTGTGTGTACAAGAGACACACTTTAATAAGGCTAACCCACCCATATGCAAAGTTCACACATTACTTTTGTGCAAATTCTAATAAAAAAAAACAAAGGGGTAATGATTGCACTAAAAGATACTATCACAATACAAACTCACTCAATATTTTCAGACCCGTGCGGCAGATACATTATTTTAGTTGCAAAAATAGACAACTCCCTAATGACATTAGTAAATGTATACGCCCCTAACAAGTGACATAAATCCTTCCTTAAAACTCTTTCTGCCAAAATTAAACTATTAAGACAAGGAGTTTTAGCCATATGTGGAGACTTTAATGAAGTAATCGACATAAGCCTAGACTCTACTAACAAATCACGCAGACGATCCCACACTCTCTTTTTTTTTAGAAACAGAAGAGCTATACGATGCATGGAGATGTCTCCATGGAGAAGAGAAAGATTACTCTTACTTTTCTCAATCACAACACTCATATTCACGGATCATCCTACTATTAGTGGATAAATGATCCTTACAACAAATAACAAAAACAGAGATTGGATCAGTAACATGGTCAGGCCACGCCCCTCTTACCACTAAAAATCTTTACAACACTCCCCAACAATAATTCTAAATGGAGACTAAACTCAGCCCTACTCACAAATAACAATGACAAATCACAGATAGATAAAGAGTTACTCTCTTACTTCAAAACCAATTCTAGTGATTATATAGATGACTGTGTCCTATGGAACGCATATAAAGCACACATAAGAGGAATATTCATCAAACTGGGAGCATACGAGAAAAAAAGTAAAGCTAAACAAATCACATACATACTAACACAAATCAAACTACTTGAGACAAGACATAAACAAAACCCTGAACAGGCCATACTATCTCAATTATGCTCTTTACAAGAGAACTTTAGGCTCCGTCTTATTTAACAATATGACTTTATGGTAAAACAAATGTACATTTATATCTTATACACAAGCAAACAGAGCAGGCCCATACTTAGCAAAACAATTCAAACGATATCAATCCAAATCTAAAATTGCATACCTAAATAACCCAGATAAAGGAAAAATCGTGAACCCGCTAGACATAGCCAATGCATTTAGTAAATATTGCGCAACACTATATAATATAAAGAATTCCCAGGAATTCTTTCCACCCACTACTGATCACATCAATACCTTCTTGAACTCATTACAGCTCCCCAAAATCTACACAGACCAGTTAGAATCACTATCACAACCCTTTACCACCACTGAAATTAATAAGGTAATTAAAAATCTTCCCTCTCATAAATCACCAGGACCAGAAGGATACACCAACAGATATAAAATAATCACTCTGACCCTCATCCAATATCTATGTAAATTTGCTAACAAGCTAACTACATCTGAATCCATCCCAAAAGAAACATTAGAAGCTCTTATTATCACATTATCAAAAACCAGGCAAACCTCCCACATCCCCAGCCAACTTCACATCTATATCGCTCCTGAATACTGACACGAAAATCTACGCCAAACTGCTAGCCAACCGACTTTAATCACTAATGCCAAAATTAATTAATCCAGACCAAGTGGGTTTTATCAATGGGCGTAAAGCACCAGATGGCACACGAAAATTCATAGACCTGGCTCAATGGGCACACCATATGCGAACGCCTTCTCTGCTTATCTCATTAGACGCAAAGAAGGCATTTGACAGAATTTATTGGCCATATCTACATTTGGTTCTTAAAAAACTTGGATTATCAGGAACTTTTGGGAAAGCGATTATGGCTCTATATACACACCCCAGTGCCAGAGTATGGACGTCAGGTTTATTCTCAGACCCATTGCAGATCTCAAATGGCACAAGACAAGGGTGTCTTTTATCACCTATGATATTCGCTTTATGTATAGAACCATAGGCAGAGGCAATACGTGTTCAAGCTGACATCAAAGGTATCCAGATAGGCAGTGTAACACACAAAATAGGATTATATGCAGACGATATTATAATTGCTATAACTGACCCCATCACCTTAATAGTAGCAAAAAATTATCTCACAATTTAGCGCAATATCCTTATACAAAATAAATGAAACAAAATCTTCTATGCTACCTATCATGATTTCATCTAAACTGCAGATGCAAATATCAACAATTTCTCCTTTCTCCTGAGCAACATCCTTACAAATTACATACCTAGCAATACTATTAACATCTCCATATTTAAACATCTTTAAAATTAATTTCTCAAATTTAACAGAATTATGTAAGGAGCTATCCTATAACACTGTCTCTTGGGCAGGCCGAATTGCTATCGTAAAAATGTTTATCTTACCACATATATTATACATTTTTCGAGCCATTCCAATACCAACGCTAACCTCGTCTATACAAAAATTACAATCATCAATGAACAATTACATTTGGGAACACAAAAAAGCATGTATCAACAACATGCACTATACTCTTCTCGACCTAACCTAAGCATGGGAGCTCTAAACCTGAAATTATATTATAAAGCAATAATCTTAGATCAAGCACAGCACTGGTGGTCACTGTCGCAAACACGCGCATCCGAGATGGACGCAGTTCAACCATTTTGGTTTCACACTCTATCTTGCTAAGGGTATCCATTTCCCCCTCATTCCTTCCCCCTCCCTTCCTGAGAGGCACAGTGACAGATGTGGCTGGTTATGGGTCACTGACAGGCCAAGGCACCTAGTTCAGTGCCTAGCAGTCTGTGGAAGTGTAGCCTTTCTCACCTAGGCCAGGATAACTCAGCTGTCCTAAGAGAATTGGAGATTCACTGTCCCAGAAGATGTAACATTTCACACCTCAAAAGGAGATAAGGCAGCTCTCCCAGGAATTGAAAGAATTGTAACCTCATAAAACCTAGCTCAGCATAGGTGGCAGGATCAGATAACTTCTGGTAAAATCAGTTTTTCCCCTATGTTTCATATCTTGAAATATGGAAGACTTACATAAAAACCAGGCACCTTGTCAGATGGCCAATGCGCAGACGAACATTTTGATGGGTCACTCATCCACCTCAGATCATCAGGGGAGCCAAAACCTAGAACTCGTACACCGTGTAACGTACAATTTCATAATTCATATCTACATGATCCTTAGACTTATCTGCATAATAAAATACCCGCGGAGAGATTATCGCTTGTGCGGCTGGGAAGTTAGAGGTCAGAATATGAATTATGAAAGATGCTGGTTCTAATTTTGGGTTCCGCCTGCCAATCCCTCCCTAAACAGAGTATTGGTCATTTACTCAGAGCCACCCCCCTGCTGGGGGACTTTAAAAAACAGGCTAGCAGGCCTAAAGAAGTAAGTTGAAGAAATCTCCTATCTTTCCATCGTAACATAGGGAGATCAAATCCTGCTTCTGCTCTGCATCTTGGATCTGCTGACCCATGGCTTTGGCAAGTACTTTAACTCTTCCCTTTCTCTCTGATATCTCTTTGCTGTGCTATGGTTCTTTGTGTGTATATATATATATATATATATATATATATATCTTATTTACATCTTTTTTCTGTAAATATTTTTATTGCACCCTGTTTGACCTTATAGTAATAAATCTTCCTTTTTGAAAGTGTTGAACTGTTTCTATAGCTTTTAATTGCAATTTACGAATCCCTGCCTTTAAAGAGACGCTACTGTTTGTTTACCCCTTTGTATAAAAGACCTGTGTTATGACCATTTTATACAGATGATTATATCGACCATTATAGTGTCATAGCTGAAGTCGAGTTTCCTCTTTCTCTGTACCAAAAAGGAGGTGGTGGCAGTGAATGGTTAATTGCATGATTAACCTGACCCAGTAACAAGCGCATTCAGGCTGCAGGCACAGATTGTAGTCCATTAGCTGGAAAATCGCTGTGCAGGGCGCAGCTGGGTGTGGCATTGTTATGCATGTCATATCGCGATTTCCGATTGGTCAGACCTTCGGTCACGAGTTTGGTGAGAAGGTCTGGGGTCTGACGCCGCGATCGTGACAGTCACCCCAGAGAAAAGGTTGGCGCAAATAGAACAATTCCTACTTCCTACTGGCACACGGGCCTCGATGGGAGCCATTATTCTACCTCATAGAGCTCCAAGATATTGTGTAGACATGATAAACATAACCCTACACACTTGAGTATCTTGCAAACTCCACCTCACAGTCATCCTACAGTTAATGGCTTTATACCGTTACTCTCCATCTCAGCACTTACACCTGATCTTGAGCTAAAATCCTGGAACAGAGAGGGTATTCATGACCTTGCTCAACTATATACAAAAGAAAATCTACGATCGTTTCACCAACTTACAGAAACATACCATATTATATCTAAAGACTTCTTTAAATATCTAAGGTTCCGTCATACATTACAAAACCTGGAATACCAAGAAAATCCTTTTCTTCGATCCCTGACTAACTTTTATGAAAAGACAGACCCTCATAAACCTGGCATATCATTCATATATAACACACTCCTCCAACCAGACAAATTACCAGCGATATAAAAATGGGAAAGAGATCTGGGAAAGCATTACCCTACACAACAATGGCAAAGTGCAACACAATGGACCAAGAACGCCTCTAGATGTATCAACCAATGGGAATCAACCCAAAAGCTAATACACAGATGGTACCTCACGCCACAACAATTAGCAGCATGATGTCCCTCCCATCGTTCTTCACTTTGTTGGAGGAATTGCAACCAAATGGGATCCCTGCACCACATATGGTGGGAATGTCCTCAAATCAGCTAATTTTGGACAGATATATTCTCGCTTATAGCAAAGATTATGGTTTCATCTCCAACTCCCGATCCAGCTTTAGCACTTCTGGGTATAGAAATAAACTCCTAGCCTCATCAATCCAGAATTATATTAATTCATATTCTGATAGCTGCAAGAGTAAGTATTGCCAGGTTTTGGAAACAACAAACTACACCATCCATTCATACAGTAATTGAAATACTGAACACAAACATGGCCTTTGAAAAAACCTTTGCCCGCATACACAACTCGCTCGACAAATTTCTGAAAAACTGGGACTATGGCTCAAGGATCATTGCTGTACTGTTTTGTAAAATGCTTTAAGATGTTCCATATAAGCACATCTAACATCACAGCTCTCTAGAACTTCCTACGATAACCTCAGTATCCAACGACTCATATATGCAATGATATTTGTATCCAAAGGAATATATTATCCTGAAGGAAATACAGTATGTAATATTAATGACCTAATTTTCATTCTACTCTTTTGTTCTAACTTCTATACTTCTCTCCTTATCATAGTTTCTACCTTTCTTTTCTAAATTACTACACTACTGAAAATTTCAAACAACACTAACGGAATACTAGACAAATGTATTGACGATAGTAATAACCATTGAAGAAATGTAACCAATATTGTCTGTTTGCAAATGTTAAATATACTTCTAATCTATTGTCTTCAAATGTTACAAAACAGTAATATGCTATTACGAAACTACTGCGTATTATTGTAACCTTGTAAATGTTCAATAAAAACTGACAAGTAAAAAAAAAAAAAAAAAAGGAGATTGCCCAGACTAGTGCCAGGCAGTAAATTCTTGTGCAAGTTGGTAAGTCATGAGTTCGTGTCTATTCAAACAAGAAGGAAGACTGGCAATTGGGAATAGTAATAGCAACTGGAGTTAGGCATTGGCATTGGCCATAGAGTAGACACAGAACTATGTGGAGCCTTGGGAAAAGAAAGATACCTGTTGGTACTAAAGGTTAAGCCCAATGCACCTGCCCTTCAGCAATAGCTGTAAGTTCCTGAAGATGAAGATGGATTGTGCTGTAGGCAATACCCAGGTTGTGACCCACTCGAACAGGTAGATAATGAGAACTGGGGGTATGCAGTGCTGAGATGCTAGGATCACAAGTCTGTATGGAACACAATTCAAACTCATAGAAGTGTATAGGAACACAAAAGCACAGAGGAGAGAAATAGATTAGGAGTGCATAGGTGCTGGTAATGAGAGGCTAAAACACAAAAGGAATCACACAAATGTAGGAGAGTAGGTAGCTGACTAAAGTACACAGGGAATCAAAGTGGTGGTGAAAGATGAGTCCCTCGAGCAGAATGCAGACTAAGGATCATGAGGATCACAGGAGCAGGTATGGAGTCACAGGCAATAGGTACATGTAGGAGTTCACTACAATCACAAGGCTGGACACAGGCTGAAATGCATGAGGATCACAGGGCTAGATACAGGCTGGACAGACAGTACTGGGGAATTCTGGTATCATAATGGCAATGAGATGAGATATTTGGGAAAACAAATAGAGCTATTGGTTTATGTAGATAATACACATTTAGGGTCCATGCACATAGGCTTAAAAATGCTGCTTCTACAGGAGTTTTGTGTTTAGCCTGTAAAAGCAGCAAAATGTTATTCTATGTGTCCATGCACATTAAAACGTTTGGAGGATCATATATAAACCAGCTTGTTAGAGCTTTCTTTAATCAGAAGGTTGCTTACCTTCAGGTAAGTGTACATCCTATTCTTTATAGTGGTGGTTTCTCTTAAGAGGTGATGGTGATGATTCTTGAACACTTACCTATCTACGTGCAATGTGGACATTTTCACTTGGGGGATTTTCTTCACATGGATGTTTTCACAAAAGGACTTTTCAGGATTTCACATTTAGTTTATGTGTTTCATAATTAATAAGTTATAGCTTTAATAACGCAACACTGTGTTTTTATATGTTATTGTACTATGATAAATATCTCATGGTGTGTTTGCAATTATTGTTTATATGAAACTTTTTCACAACTTTTGGTAAACAAAAGTGGTTTACTTTTTTTTGTATTTCATGTAGCACTCTATAATTTCCAGTAACTGATATAGACAAGATGAAAATAGTTGTGCTGTCCCTATAAAAGTCAACCAAAAAGGATTGTGAATGATTGATCCACCATAAAGACATTAATCAAAGTGCAAACATGTGAAAATGCAACATTGTCCAATTGCTCCACCTTATATAAACTCCATATGGCATAAAATAAACAACATACAAAATGTACCGTATTTTTCGCTCCATAAGACGCACTTTTTTCCCGAAAAAAATGGGGGGAAAATGTCAGTGTGTCTTATGGAGCGAATATCAAGCGTCCGGTCCGGTATTTCCACTGTGTCAGAATACTGGGCTGGCCGCTCAGCTCTTCTCTGCAGCAGAACCTTACCTGTTCCTCTCTCCAGCGCTAAACAGTCTTCCCACGCCAGCACCTTTAGTGCGGGCACCCAGCTGTGACAGCCGGCTGCCCACTGCGCATGTGTGGGAAGCGCTGTGCTTTGTGAATTGCCCAGCATCTTCTGGGACACATGACAGGTCCCAGAAGACATCAGGCCATTCACAAAGCGCAGTGCTTCTCTCCAGGGGTGGACTGACAACTCATGAGTCCCCTGGGCAATAGGGGATCATGGGGCCCCTGTGTCCTTGCCCACACTCAAAGCACACCCAAAAAAGCCTATAAAAGGAACCAGGGGCATTTCATGGGGCCCCCTACTGACCCCGGGCAGTGCCTGAGTGCTCGAATGGTCAGTCCGCCCCTGCGTCTCGCGCATGCGCAGTGGGCACCCAGCTGTCACCCGGGTGCCCACACTAAAGGGAGGACAACTCCGCGGAAGTGGGAGCGGGTACCTGTCAGATTGACAGGTGCCCTCTCCCCCTCCATCCCCAAAGGTCCACAGTCTCTGGTCATCTCCTGTACTGTCTGCAATCTCTTGGTCATCTCATGTACTGTCTGCAGTCTCTTGGTCATCTCCTGTACTGTGTCCGCAGTCCCTGGTCATCTCCTGTACTATGTCCGCAGTCTCTGGTCATCTCTTGTACTGTGTCCGCAGTCTCTGGTCATCTCCTGTACTGTGTCCGCAGTCTCTGGTCATCTCCTGTGCTGTGTCCGCAGTCTCTGGTCATCTCTTGTACTATGTCCGCAGTCTTTGGTCATCTCCTGTACTGTGTCCGCAGTCTCTGGTCATCTTCTGTACTTTGTCCACAGTCTCTGGTCATCCCCTGTACTGTGTCCGCAGTCTCTGGTTATCTCCTGTACTATGATCGCAGTCTGATCATCTCCTGTACTATGTCCGCAGTCTCTGGTCATCTCCTGTAGTAGGTCCGCAGTCTCTGGTCATCTCCTGTACTGTGTCTGCAGTCTCTGGTAATTTTCTGTACTATGTCTGCAGTCCATTGGTTCAGAATATTTTTTTCTTGTTTTTCACCTCTAAAACCTAGGCGCATCTTATGGTCAGGTGCGTCTTATGGAGCGAAAAATATGGTATATAACAAAAACAAAAAAATAGAAAACAAGCAGCCACTAAAAAGTCTGCATAAAATCAACCTCTTTACCAGATAGTTTGACCTCTTAATGCTGAGGTCAAATGTAATTTGTGGATCAAACAATGTAACAAGATTATCAGGCAGCCATAAGGATGGATATCATCACTCCACAACACTTAGTAATCAACAAAAGCAGTTTAATCAAGAGCTCAATTTCTTTCGGATGATTTTGCCAGCACATCCACCGATCATAATAGTGTTATGGCCCCAGGTGACATGGAGAAATGCAGAGAAGCTACAGTGCATTAACTTTTATAAAAAAGGCTTTAATTAAAAAGTTACTCACAAAGATCATACTAGGAACAGCGTGTAAAAATGAAAGCATGCTGCCCAGCCTAATACATTACTAATTACCTAATGCATTCCATTACTCTATCCAATATGAGATAAAAATGTTTTGTCTCTAGTTGCTACATGTATGTGGACACAGGAGAACTATATTAAGTCAAGAACTAGTTAAAATGCTAAAAAAGTATAATATTGCCTTAAAAAATTGACAACAGACAGATTTGTGATACTGGATTTACATGTGAACATGTTCCTCAATCAAACTGATGGTAAAATGACCCAAATTAATTGGCAGACGTCACTCTTATTAAAATGTGGAATTACAGTTATGTCTCTAATTCAGAATAAAATACCAGTGGTGTTTGTTTTGCAATAAACAAATCATAAAAAGACTATTTGCATCTCATAAATGAACAGATGTAAATGAAACTAATGAATTTCCATGGAGACTTAGCTATAGCTTACTAGATATTATTTAGATACCAGCATGCCAAGAAAGCTAATAATATATTAAAAAGGCAACATTTCCTTAGCATAATTTTAAACACCTACAAAAGTGATTTTCTCATGTAGACTCAAATCCTTTGCATCTTGTTAAAAACATTGTGGATTACCAAGTTACATTTATTTAACATTAAACTGTACATGTCTTACATATATGAGTATATCTAAGTAGGGTAATTGAAGATACAGTATATTTGAATTTAGAGTTTGTTAACATTTGTTTTAAAATTTAAAAAATATGATTATAATGTAATGCAATCATGATGGAAGGTATGCAATGTATGCAGAAAAAAAGGATAGGGCAGACAGATAACAGAAACCAGAATTCAGGTTGTAAGCAAGAGAAACTGTTCAGACGTTTTCATCAGGGAGCAAACCAGGTTGAAACCAGGAACAGGAGATCAAGCAGAAACAAGAAAACAGTCAATTCATATTTCAAATACATGCCAATGCTGAGTAACAGACACTGTTTCTTTGACACTGAGTCCATGCATGGTGCTTGATAGAAATCAGGTATGGGCTGTAGAGTGGTCCCACCATAATACCTATTATCTGGAAGCAGATTGTAGAGGAATGCATCTAAACACAGCATGCTTGATCTAGGTTAGAGGTGAATGGGACGAGAGATAGCAAGGTGTCTGTCACGTACCTGGTTGAGGCCGAGCTGACAAAAGGACTTTCCCTTACATCTCCTGTCCTGTTTCTCCTGAAGGTGGTGACAGGATATAACAGGGCACAGAGTGGCACAGATGCCTTATAGGAGATCCTGGCCAGAAGAACCTTGCAGCAGGTGCTGAACAGCAGGCGGATCGATGAGCTAATTAATGAGAGGACACAGCAGCAGGTGCAGAACCACAAGCAGGCTGGCAAGCAAGCAGATGTAGGATCTCGGGTAGTCAGGCAGGCAAGAGTCTTATCAGCCAAACAGCAGAAGTGCAGAATCAGGAACCAAAACAGAGTCAGAGTCAAGCTGGGGTCAGTATTGGTGGAGCAGAGAAGGTACCAGAACAGCAGGCAGAAGGCAGGGTCAGGTCACAAGCCAGAGTCAGCAACAAGGTATCAGGGACAAGCTGGGTAGTACAGAATCAGGTCACAAACAGTAGAAGTCGAAGACTACTCAGCAATCTTCTGGTGTTTGGAGCCACCTTAAATAGGCAAGTGAGTGCCAAGTATTCACGCTCGTTCACGCTAATGCACATGCGCATGTGCGCAGATTCGTGCGTGAGTTAGGGCACGTCTACTGGTCACTCGACAATTATTATGAGCATGCACACATCTTCATGCATGACTGTACCTCCGATTTTCCTCACAGTGTCCTGAAGACTATGGGAAGTATGCAGCTACAGAGGCATTGTAACAACAATCTTTGCTTTTGTGGTTTTTCCTCATATGCTTGAATTCACATGTTTGTGAGAGGTTTACTTTAAAGATGTCTCATTTTGATTTTTATTAAGGTTTTCTGTTCCCTAGGGGACAAAGTACATGTAGCGCTTTGTTCCATCTTCCTAGGTGCTGTCTAAGGACAGGGAACTCCTCTTCTCCCTCACAAGCATCTGACTACCCAGTTAGTAAGAAGATGGCTGCTAATTGGCAGACAGCATCTTTCCTCATCCCCAAACACTTACCGAGACAAATAACTCACAAGAAATGCAAGGGGCGGGAGTATATCCATTATGAGATTCCAGACAAGCATGCAAGTGCCTGAAGATGAAATAACGTGTTGTCTGTCATGTAGAATAAATTAAGTACCCCTAAAAGTCTGCTCTTAACCTACATGCAACATAGAGGGGTGGATTTACTTAGGCCCGGTTCACACTAGTGTGGGCCGCATTCATTTGAATGGGCTGCTGTGCCACTTGTCCCGCACAAAAAAGGTGCATGCACCTTTTCAAAAATGCATCCGCAGGGAAATAGCATGGTCTTTTTGACCATATAGTTCCCTGTGGTTCCTGCACCCCCCGATCAGATTGTGAGCTGAAATTCGTGGGGGTGCCATTCAGGATGAATGGCATCCCTTCATGTCTAGCAAGAGCAGCATGATTTGGCTGCAGGTGGTTGTGGGTGTGGGAACAAGTGGGATTCCTGCACCCACACCCAGCCTGCGGGCTAATGTGAACCCAGGGTAAAGACAAATAGACTGTGCACTTTGCAAGTTCAGTTGCACACATTTTTCCCAGAGATTAGTAACTGAGGTAAAGTTTCACTTTGTAAAGAATACCCAATCAGGTACAAGGAAAATAAACAACAGCATTTTTGCTTGCACATGATTGGATGATGGCAATCAGAATAGCTTTACCAAAGCTCTGGGGAAAATTAGTGCAACTGCATTCGCAAAATGCATAGTCTATTTTCCTTTATAAATCTACCCTCCAAAGTTATAAGGAATGTGTAGCACAATGGAAAGAAATCACATGGGACCTCAATGGGAAAGACATCACTCTCCAATATGTGTGTTTGTGCACAAACAGGAAAGCAACATCAGATTGTGTGGCATCATCCAGGTGTTGGAACAACATCCACCAATATGCATCCAAGAGATAGCATGAAGGAAGTCATGTGATGAGAATGCATTCTTCAAGCGGTAAAAACAGAAGCAGAGAATCAATATCAAACATTTTGGCAACATCCTTATACCATCGTTGTTATAACAACTTCCATCAATACTCAGCCAAAAGGTAATATGCAGGATGTGTTGATGGAAAATATAGGGGTTGATTTACTAAAGGCAAATAGACTTTTCACTTTGCAATAGACATTGCACTTTGCTAAGGAATTTGTCCCAGAGTGTCCCTTCAGTAAATGTAGTAAAATGTTATTTTGCAAAAAATATAAAATCAAGTGCAAAGAAAAAAGGAAAAACAGAATTTCTGCATGCACATGACTGGATGATGAAAGTCAGTGGCAACTTTTCTTGCAAAGTGAACAGCCTACTTGTCTTTAGTAAATCAGCCCATACGTAACATAAAAATATATGTCAATGCAATATCATGTCAGATTAAATGTCAAACATATTAGAAAAATAATGCATAAAGATAAACCAGACCTTAGATTTTAGCATCAACAATACAGTCCCATATGTCAATCCTATTCTTCCTTTACATAGTTATTTAAATTTATTGTCAATCTTAGGAAGGAAGAATAAGATAGGCAATATGGGACTGTATTATTGAGGCTAATATCTACAACCCCTGGCAAAAAGTAAGGAATCACCACTCTTGGAAAATGTTCATTCAATTGTATAATTGTGTAGAAAAAAAAAACAGTCACAGACATGCCTCAAAACTATTTTCATTTAGCATTCCAACCTTCTGGCTTTAAAAAAGACTTTAAAAAATAATAAAGAAAGAAAACTCTAGTCAATTGCAACTGTACATTTAAAATAAATCCCTGGTCTCTCTACTGTTTGTGAACATTTTGAGTGAGATTTTTTTTTTTGTAAAATATGTTACATGTTCCATCGCTTCTGTGTCTTTGTACAATATGTCTCCTGCGTGAACCCACACCACTACTACTGAGTGTGCCATACATAAAGGGACCTCGCTTAATGACCACACCAAACCAAAATTCCTTGTTTTAACAAATGTCTGAACCATTATTAGTAGAGTCAATAGACAATTTAAAATATTACAAACAGCTTGTTATCCAAAATAGGTATTGGCTACTACTTTCTTCTGATCATATCATCAGTTGACATATTTAGCATTATCACTCCATCACTATAAGAAAAGCACCAAATATTTGAGACAAGCTATGTAGAAGTAATTTTGTAAGACAACACAACAACTACAGTTAGGACAACTTGTGGGCAATTACTGTATCTTTGTGGATCATGCTTGATTTGCCAGTATATAATATGGACTCATCAAGTCCAAAAAAGTTCTGGGACTAAAGATTTTAAACCTTGGAGATTCATCACCTGTCAGGTAATGGAAGTGGTTTATATGCTCAAATGTATATGGGTCAAACTAAAATGATACATGATAGAAAAACATACAGCATGCAAATATCAAACTCTCAGTTCAACAAAGTATCAATGGACAGATATCTAGATTGTATCAAAAGGAACAGAAGAGGAGTTGATATTTCCAGCCTACTCTTGCAGCCAGAACCTAAACTGATCTATTTGTTAGATTCTCTGGCACCATCTACTATTAATGAAGAGTTGTGCTTACGTCTTTGGGTTTTTTTTGTGATTTCACACAGTTCACACACTCTCTTTCTCCACTTCTATGTTTCTTGTCAGCATGTTCTGTGTCAGGTTTGGGGTCAACATTGTTTTTTCACATATCTACACTGGGTACCTATGGTAAGAATTACACTTCTTTATCTTTCCTTTTTTATGTGGCCCTATGAATCTCTATACCTCATCATCCACTTTTCCATTTCCTTTTGGCAACCCTGACACACCTTTTTCTCTCTACTCCCTGTGTAGTTTTCTAACATATTAAATTGATATTCTGCTTTCAGGTGCAACCATATAATTACCCCAGCAACTGGAAACATTCTGCCCACCTCAGGCAGGTATCTTAATAATGAGTAAAGGTAAACCAGTGCTTACAACCCCTGGCAAAAAGTATGGAATCACCACTGTTGGAAAATGTTCATTCAATTGTTTAGTAGTGTAGAAAAAAACGAATCACAGACATGCCTCAAAACTTTTTCTTTAAGAAACAAAAAAAAAAAAAAAAGAAAACTGTAGTCAGTTGCAACTGTTTTTGTAGATCAAGCAGAGGAAAAAAATATGGAATCATTCAATTCTGAGGAAAATATTATGGAATCACCATGTACTTTGCAGTTCTAAAACAAACATTTGCATCAGATTACATCTGCTAATTAGTCTGCAGTTAAAACAGTGCTTGCACAACTTGATGAGCTGTTGCACCAAGCTGTATGACATGAATGATGGCTCCAACATGAGAGATGTCAGTTGAAACTAAGGAGAGGATCATAAAACTTCTTCAAAAAGGTAAATCATCACGGAATGTTGCAAAAGATGTTGGTTGTTCCCAGCCAGCTGTGTCTAAAATTTGGACCAAGTGCAAATCAAATGGGAGGGTTGTAAAAAGGGAAGAGTACTGGTAGACCAAGGAAGACATCAAAGCATCAAGATAGAAAATATAAAGCAATATGCCTTAAAAAAGCAGGGCCCTCTGAATCCTGTAATCATTTGTATTGTAATTGTACCATCTGTCCTCATGTAGTAAAGCACTGCGTAAACTGTTGCCGCTATATAAATCCTGTATAATAATAATATTAATGATAGAAAATAGAAAATGGACAACAGAACAAATGAGGAACATATGGGCAGAAACTGGAGGCAATGTCTGTGACTGAACTGTAAGACATCGCCTAAAGGAAATGAGATTTACGTACAGAAAATCCAAACGAAATCCATCATTAACACCTAAAACAGAAAAAAAACAAGGTTACAGTGGACTAAAGAAAAGCAATCATGGACTGTGGATGACTGGATGAAAGTGATATTCAGTGATGAATCACAAATCTGCATTGGGCAGGGTAACGATGCTGGAACTTGTTTGATTTCCGTTCCAATGAAATGTGTAAAGACAACTGCCTGAAGAAAACATGCAAATTTCCACAATCATTGATGATATGGGGTTGCATGTCAACTAAAGGTACTGGGGAGATGACAGTCATTAAATCTCCAACAAATGTACAAGTTTATATTGGGATTTTGGACAGCTTTCTTATTCCATCAATTGAAGGGATGTTTGGTGATGATGACATCATTTTTCAGGATGATAATGCATCTTGCCATAGGTAAGATTTATGAACAAAGATTATTTATTTGCTAAATTTTATAAGAAAAACACTTTTTCATTTAT